>NC_092096.1:70883023-70943023 GCF_045679555.1 Salvelinus alpinus | reverse complement strand
AGATCATGTGATAGAAGCATGCAGAGTGAGAGAACTTCTCCTAAAACGGACATCCCCCTTCACCAATCAAATGGGATGAAGACCCGAACGGTCCAAATGTTTTTCACGTCAGAGATTGTCTACCATTTTCTTTTCAGTTACCTGAACGTGAGGTTCCACTTCTTCAGTAGTATCTCTCCATAGTGCTCTCTCATCTCCGACATCATGTCAAACAGCCGAGACACTGGGAACCCTGGAACAAGGGATGACGGGCAGAGAAGAGAGAAGGAGATAGAGAGGGTCAACTCCCACACATTAGAAAATGTAACTCAACTTCACACTTTAACCTCATCCAGGCTGGTGCAAACACACGTACACACACACACTAGATATTAAACACACAGTCTCTATGTACAGAAAAACACAAACATAACATGTTAGACATGAACCTTTTCACAGTTAATTTATATTTTTTTAATTTAACGAGGCAAGTCAGTTGAGAACAAATTCTTATTTACGGCCTACTGGGGAACAGTGGGTTAACTGCCTTGTTCAGGGGGAAGAACGACAGATGTTTACCTTCTCAGCTCAGGGATTCTATCCAGCAACCTTTCAGTTACTGACCCAATGATCTAACCACTAGGCTACCCTGCCGTCCATGCCCTCAAACCAAGACACGCTGCCTGCTAATTAGCTATAGGCTGTCTCAACTTGTCAATTTCTAATTATTTTCAAACAAGTTTTATTTTCTAACAACAGATTGAACTGAGGTGTGTTCCACCTCCTCATTAATTCACGTAGAAGAAAGTCCATTTCACTGTTGCGGACAATTTATGTTTGAGGCTTTAATGAGCCGGACAAACTTCTCTCATCGAGGAGAGCCCAAGCACTACTCCCCAGTCTTTCCTCAAATCAAGTATGTAGACATTTGTTCATCTCCGGTCAGAAAATAACTTGCTAACTTTTTTCCCTCCTGGAACATTTTACGTCTGGCGCCTGCATTGCCTTCATTGTTGTTTTCCTTGCTAATAATATGTTTAGACGTGTGTGCGTTCCTATCGAAGTGCCTGATTACGTTATCATTAGTAGTTTCTGTATACGGTGTTCTACTGTTCTACATATGTATGGAGCATAATGTATTTACAGTTTTACTCACAGGTTTCAAGTACTGGTGACAAATCATGCATTCAGATTCTTGCATAGATTGTAATGGAGAACTATGATGTGTGTAAAAAATACTATTTTGAACGATGTATTGATTATGATGAGCTAATGCCGGCCATGTTTGTTGACATCATACAATGCATTCTGGTTGTCATTTAAACGTCTGTCAGACCAAAGATGTTATCACAAAACGAGGTGAAGGGATGGTTCACTCGACTGACTTAGACTAACTGTTTGATTCTCAGGGTTTCCAGTAGAGGCCGACCGATTACATCGGCATGGCCGATTAATTAGTGGCGATTTCAAGTTTTAATAACAATCGGTATTCGGCATTTTTGGACGCCGATTATGGCTGATTACATTGCATTCCACGAGGAAACTGCGTGGCAGGCTGACCAACTTTTACGCGAGTGCAGCAAGGAGCCAAGGTATGTTGCTAGCTAGCATTAGCTTATTACTAGTTTAACTAGCTTGCCCTACGTTGCATATAATCGATGCTGCGCCTGTTAATTTATCATCGAATCACAGCCTATTTTGCCAAACGGGTGATGTTTTAACAAAAGCGCATTCGCGAAAAATGCACAATCGTTGCAGGAATGTACCTAATCATAAACATCAATGCCTTTCTTAAAATCAATCCACAGAAGTATATTTTTTTAAACCTGCATAGTTAGTTAAAATAAATTAATGTTAGCAGGAAATATTAACAAGGGAAATATTGTCATTTATGATCCAATGTCAGCCGAGCCTTCACCAGTCCCCCATATATATGACCCAGTGTCAGCCTTCACCAGTCCCCCATATATATGACCCAGTGTCAGCCTTCACCAGTCCCCCATATATATGGCCCAGTGTCAGCCTTCACCAGTCCCCCATATATATGACCCAGTGTCAGCCTTCACCAGTCCCCCATATATATGACCCAGTGTCAGCCGAGCCTTCACCAGTCCCCCATATATATGACCCAGTGTCAGCCTTCACCAGTCCCCCATATATATGACCCAGTGTCAGCCTTCACCAGTCCCCCATATATATGACCCAGTGTCAGCCTTCACCAGTCCCCCATATATATGACCCAGTGTCAGCCTTCACCAGTCCCCCATATATATGACCCAGTGTCAGCCTTCACCAGTCCCCCATATATATGACCCAGTGTCAGCCTTCACCAGTCCCCCATATATATGACCCAGTGTCAGCCTTCACCAGTCCCCCATATATATGACCCAGTGTCAGCCTTCACCAGTCCCCCATATATATGACCCAGTGTCAGCCTTCACCAGTCCCCCATATATATGACCCAGTGTCAGCCTTCACCAGTCCCCCATATATATGACCCAGTGTCAGCCTTCACCAGTCCCCCATATATATGACCCAGTGTCAGCCTTCACCAGTCTCCCATATATATGACCCAGTGTCCGCCTTCACCAGTCCCAGCAGCACAGCTCTTACACCCTGCCCCCTGCATCTCATGTTTACTCATCTTCCATACTGAAGATTTTTATTTTTACTGGCCCCAACAGCTGATTCACGAGGCAGTTCCTTCGCCTGATATACCTAGGCCCTCTTTCTCTCTCTCTCTCTTTATCTTTTTCCCCTCTCCCATCTCGCTCTCTCTCTCTCTCGCTCTCTCACACAATCAGAGAAATAGAACAATGTCATTGGCCTCAGGTGTGTCGTGTGTTGGCTAAGCCATACCTAGGTCCTCCAACGTACAGGTACAGAGTCAGCCCCAACCCTAGGTTCTCCAACGTACAGGTCCAGAGTCAGCCCCAACCCTAGGTCCTCCAACGTACAGGTCCAGAGTCAGCCCCAACCCTAGGTTCTCCAACGTACAGGTCCAGAGTCAGCCCCAACCCTAGGTCTGTACACCACCCACCCAGGAGGTCCTCCAACGTACAGGTCCAGAGTCAGCCCCAACCCTAGGTACTCCAACGTACAGGTCCAGAGTCAGCCCCAACCCTAGGTACTCCAACATACAGGTCCAGAGTCAGCCCCAACCCTAGGTCCTCCAACGTACAGGTCCAGAGTCAGCCCCAACCCTAGGTCCTCCAACGTACAGGTCCAGAGTCAGCCCCAACCCTAGGTCCTCCAACGTACAGGTCCAGAGTCAGCCCCAACCCTAGGTCCTCCAACGTACAGGTCCAGAGTCAGCCCCAACCCTAGGTCCTCCAACGTACAGGTCCAGAGTCAGCCCCAACCCTAGGTCCTCCAACGTACAGGTCCAGAGTCAGCCCCAACCCTAGGTCCTCCAACGTACAGGTCCAGAGTCAGCCCCAACCCTAGGTCCTCCAACGTACAGGTCCAGAGTCAGCCCCAACCCTAGGTCCTCCAACGTACAGGTCCAGAGTCAGCCCCAACCCTAGGTCCTCCAACGTACAGGTCCAGAGTCAGCCCCAACCCTAGGTCCTCCAACGTACAGGTCCAGAGTCAGCCCCAACCCTAGGTCCTCCAACGTACAGGTCCAGAGTCAGCCCCAACCCTAGGTCCTCCAACGTACAGGTCCAGAGTCAGCCCCAACCCTAGGTCTGTACACCACCCACCCAGGAAGTCCTCCAACATACAGGTCCAGTATCAGCGGGGGTAGCCAAAACGGATCTGACCACTCCATCAAGAAGTGAGGACAACAACACAGGGCCTCTTGGAACCATGGACTACACCTGCAGAAACTGGACAACAAGGGGAAGCAGAAGAGATACCCATCATAGACTTCTCACTGCTGACTCTCGACACACCACCTCCAGTGGAAGAAACCACCAGCTGGTATCATCAAGTAGAATCAGTCAGCAGCAACACGGAAGCAGCAATGTGGGCAGCAGTGTTGCATGACCTAGATTTCTGCAGGTGTAGTCCAATTTGTAAGTCGCTCTGGATAAGAGCGTCTGCTAAATGACTTAAATGTAAATGTATTTGGAACAGGAAGCTTGAGTTATAGCTGTGGAGCACTAACTGAGGTCTAAAATTGAGCGAAATAGCCTAAGGTTTAGACAGAGGCCCATCACCTTGGAAACCCCCCTGTAAAAAAAAAGGTATATAAAGAGAACAGAGATCATGAGAGAACTATGATTACTCACTGACATATGAGACAGACTTCATATGGAGAATCATCATAGGTACATTTACTATTGCACTATTCTCCTTTTGTTGGACTAGTACAATGTTTGAGAATTGGATAATTTTGCCTAAGTACTTTATTGGGTCACTATCTGCCTGGTTGAACTTTGTGAAGCCAAGACTGTGTCACTGAAACACAGGGGTCTAGACACCCCTTGATCACAGACAAAGCGGCGACCACACAGTGAGACATCAGGTACAGAAGTGATTAGCAATACAAGGAAACAGCCAAATACCAGTTCCAATATATTGAGTCTATACACAGGGTTGGAAGTGAATAGTATTAAAATATTGGAATTCGGAACCTAGCATTATTGCTGTGAGAATACCAATTACAGGGAAGTGACCAAGGGGTTGAGCATTTAAGGTAATTTAACTATTTTACTATTTAGACAATATTGTTAGAAGTGTTAACGCCTTAAAAGATTTGCAATATTACCTGGCATTAGTATAAAGTGTATTAAGGATTGATTGAGCACCATTGTTTTATTAATGAAAACTGTATAACCATTGTGTGTGATAACGTGTATAAAGACAAAAAACAGAGTGATTTAATAAAAGCTAGAAACTTTGACAACTAGGCCAGTTTAACGATCTGGAGAGAAACGCCTGTGACACTCTCACTGAACAGAAAGTGAGGCTATAGCACTAAAGAATACTTAATTCTGTGCACAATAAAAAGTATATATCAGGGATTAGAATTTACATCCCACATATAACAATACTAGTTTCCAAGTGACTACTAGCTGACGAGCATAATAACTAACAGAAGTTTAGTTATTAGGTATTGGTATACAAGAGAGGAAGAGATGAGTTAAGGGAGTATAGGAGGAATCTCCCGGGTGGCGCAGTGGTCTAGGGCACTGCATCGCAGTGCTAGCTGCGCCACCAGAGTCTCTGGGTTCACGCCCAGGCTCTGTCGCAGCCGGCCGCAACCGGGAGGTCCGTGGGGCGACGCACAATTGGCATAGCGTCGTCCGGGTTAGGGAGGGTTTGGCCGGTAGGGATATCCTTGTCTCAGTATGTAAAATGTAATAAAAAAAATAATAATGTATGCACTCTACTGTAAGTCGCTCTGGATAAGAGCGTCTGCTAAATGACTAAAATGTAAATGTAAATGTATCTATAAACATAAAGTAATAAAGCACTCATCTATCCAAGGCCTCACCCCAGACCGGACAATAAGGGAGTGACAACGTGAACGAAGGAACAAACCCAACTCACGCGAAGGGCCACTAAGAATAAATAGAAGGGTCGGTAGGGCTGCACGGCTAGGCCCTGGTTGCACCGAAGTAACTAAAATCCTAAAGTACTCTGCCTAGCCAGAGGACGGGATAGAGGCTTTTGCTGCAGGCGACGGGCAAAAGTCAGCACCGTGACAGTGGGATGGATCGAGGGGTAGACGAGGGAAAGAGAAGAGGGCTAGATGATGGGAAGAGAGGAGGGGTAGACGAGGGGCAGCCGCGCCTCCCAATGGTCCCAGACCTCTCGTATGGTTGCGAGAGGAGGGGAAGAAAGGAGGGGGAGAGAGGAGGGGGAGAGAGGAGTGGAAGTACCTCTTGTCTCCCTAAAAGGTTTTGTGCTAGGAGGAGAAAGCAGGAGAATGTTTGTGATTCAAACATCTACTTACCTCTTAACCCTCCCGTGGTCCTCAGGGTCCTCAGGGTCCTCAACCCCTTTGTTTGGAGTGCTCCCCCTCTGTGCTCTGGGTCAGAGTGACCCAGCCAGCCACTAGCGAGATGTATGCTATTGTGTGTACTGTATGTGGGGGCTCCCCCTCTGTGCTCTGGGTCAGAGTGACCCAGCCAGCCACTAGCGAGATGTATGCTATTGTGTGTACTGTATGTGGGGGCTCCCCCGCTGTGCTCGGGGTCAGAGTGACCCAGCCAGGGCTACATACGTCCAGACATGCCCCGCTGTGTGTGCAAGAGGACAGCCAAGTGTTGTGTGGGTGCACACACGGTTACACACGCCCAGCGGCGCAACAGGGGCGCAACAGGGGTGCAACAGGGGTGCAACAGCGGCGCAACAGGGGTGTAACAGGGGCGCAACAGGGGCACAACAGCGGCGCAACAGGGGTGAACACGCACCTCGTCGTTTCACGACGTCTCCGGTGTAAGCTGGCCGTAGAGAGGATACTAATATTGTCAGCGGCACACAAAGTCATCGGTACCCCCGTGCCATGTGCTCTTCCCCGCTGCTCAGTGGACCCGATCAGTGGACCCGATCAGTGGACCCACACCGGATATAGAAAGGATATTTCTGGAAATGACAAATCTGCACGGGGCGAGAAAATACGGCGACGGCTGGCGAGCCATGGACGCCACCGACCTGCGTGCCTACGTAGGGCTGCTGATCCTAGCAAGCGTCTACAGGTCCCGAGGCGAGGCCGCGACCAGCCTGTGGGACGCGGAGAGCGGCAGGACCGTGTTCCGAGCCACCATGCCGCTCAAGGTCTTTCACAAGTACTCGAGGCTGCTGCAATTCAACGATCGCCAATGGAGACCCGCGAGACTCGCCATGGACAAACTCGCAACCATACGAGAGGTCTGGGACCATTGGGAGGCGCGGCTGCCAGCCCTCTACAACCCAGGGCCTGACGTAACAGTGGACGAGCAACTGGTTCCGTTCAGAGGTACTGTGTGTGTGTGTGTGTGTGTGTGTGTGTATGTGTGTGTGTGTGTGTGTGTGTGTGTGTGTGTGTGTGTGTGTGTGTGTGTGTGTGTGTGTGTGTGTGTGTGTGTGTGTGTGTGTGTGTGTGTGTGTGTGTGTGTGTGTGTGTGTGTGTGTATAGAGAGGTAGCAGTAGCAGTAGTAGATGTGTGTGTGTAACATAAAAGCTGTTGGCCCCAATGAGCCAGTAATGAGGCTAATCTCTTCTCCCCTTGCCAAAGGCCGCTATCCTTTCCGTCAGTACATACCCAGCGAAATACGGCATTAAGTCGTGGGTGGCCTGCGACGCCAAGTCCAGCTACGCTTGGAAGATGCAAGTGTACACCGGCAAGGCGGCCAGCGGTGTCCCCGAGAAGAACCAGGGGATGCGCGTCGTCTTCGATCTGACAACGGGGACTGAGCGGTCACAATGTCACGTGTGACAATTTCTTCACCTCCTACGAACTGGGCCAGCGGCTCCTCGAGAGGAACCTCACCATGGTGGGCACGGTGAGAAAGAACAAGGCCGAGCTCCCGCCGGCGCTGCTCGAGTCCAAGGGCAGACAGGTCCTGTCCTCCAGGTTTGCCTTCACGCCCACCGCCACTCTAGTGTCCTACCTGGCAAAGAAAAATAAGAACGTGCTACTTCTGAGCACCCTGAACACGCAGGCCCAAGTCAGCGATCGCCGCGACAGGAAGCCGGTCGTCATCCTAGACTACAACTGCAACAAGGGCGGCGTGGACAACCTAGACAAGGCGGTCGGCACCTACAGCTGCAGACGGATGACTGCCCGCTGGCCCCTGGTCGTCTTCCACAACATCCTCGACGTGTCCTCCTAAAACGCCTTTGTCATATGGCGAGAGATCACTTCTGACTGGATGCCTCGGAAGCGGAACAAGAGGAGGGTGTTCCTGGAGCAGCTGGGAAGCCGCTGATTCAAAGAAGGCAGCATCTTCCCCGAAGCGGCGTCAGCGCAAAGTCCTACAGAGTGCTACGGCTCGTCAACAGCATAAGGAGCCCCGCGCGCTGCCCCGGCCACCGGGGCTAGTAGGAGGTGTCAGCTCTGCCCACCGAAGAAGGACTCCAAGACACACACGGTATGCTGCAGGTGTAAGAAATACATTGGGCCTTTAGCCAGGACGGGACAGGGTGACCCGGAGGACCCGGGGATTAGACACAATACGAGGACGACGGGAGGGTTAAAGAATATATATTTTTTTAAATATATGTGGTGTGGTGTGGTAGAGAGGGTGTGGTGTGGTAGAGATGGTGTGGTGTGGTAGAGAGGGTGTGGTGTGGTAGAGAGGGTGTGGTGTTGTAGAGAGGGTGTGGTAGAGAGGGTGTGGTAGAGAGGGCGTGGTGTGGTAGAGAGGGTGTGGTGTGGTAGAGAGGGTGTGGTGTGGTAGAGAGGGTGTGGTGTTGTAGAGAGGGTGTGATGTGGTAGAGAGGGTGTGGTGTGGTAGAGAGGGTGTGGTGTAGTAGAGAGGGTGTGGTGTTGTAGAGAGGGTGTGGTGTGGTAGAGAGGGTGTGGTGTGGTAGAGAGGGTGTGGTGTGGTAGAGAGGGTGTGGTAGAGAGGGTGTGGTGTGGTAGAGAGGGTGTGGTGTTGTAGAGAGGGTGTGATGTGGTAGAGAGGGTGTGGTGTTGTAGAGAGGGTGTGATGTGGTAGAGAGGGTGTGGTGTGGTAGAGAGGGTGTGGTGTAGTAGAGAGGGTGTGGTGTTGTAGAGAGGGTGTGGTGTGGTAGAGAGGGTGTGGTGTGGTAGAGAGGGTGTGGTGTGGTAGAGAGGGTGTGGTGTGGTAGAGAGGGTGTGGTGTGGTAGAGAGGGTGTGGTGTGGCAGAGAGGGTGTGGTGTGGCAGAGAGGGCGAGGTGTGGTAGAGAGGGTGTGGTGTGGAGGACAATGTCTCTTATTACCATGATAGAGTGGGGTTGCAGTACGGAATGAGGGGTGATATCTCCCATGATAGAGTGGGGTTGCAGTACGAGGTGAGGGGTGATATCTACCATGTTAGAGTGGGGTTGCAGTACGAGGTGAGGGGTGATATCTACCATGTTAGAGTGGGGTTGCAGTACAAGGTGAGGGGTGATATCTACCATGTTAGAGTGGGGTTGCAGTACGAGGTGAGGGGTGATATCTACCATGATAGAGTGGGGTTACAGTACGAGGTGAGGGGTGATATCTACCATGATAGAGTGGGGTTACAGTACGAGGTGAGGGGTGACATCTACCATGATAGAGTGGGGTTGCAGTACGAGGTGAGGGGTGAGATCTACCATGATAGAGTGGGGTTGCAGTACGAGGTGAGGGGTGATATCTACCATGTTAGAGAGGGGTTGCAGTACGAGGTGATGGGTGATATCTACCATGATAGAGTGGGGTTGCAGTACGAGGTGAGGGGTGAGATCTACCATTATAGAGTGGGGTTACAGTACGAGGTGAGGTGAGGGGTGATATCTACCATTGATAGAGTGGGGTTGCAGTACGAGGTGATGGGTGATATCTACCATGATAGAGTGGGGTTACAGTACGAGGTGAGGTGAGGGGTGATATCTACCATGATAGAGTGGGGTTACAGTACGAGGTGAGGGGTGAGATCTACCATGATAGAGTGGGGTTGCAGTACGAGGTGAGGGGTGAGATCTACCATGATAGAGTGGGGTTGCAGTACAAGGTGAGGTGAGGGGTGATATCAACCATGATAGAGTGGGGTTGCAGTACGAGGTGAGGGGTGATATCTACCATGTTAGAGTGGGGTTGCAGTACGAGGTGAGGGGTGATATCTACCATGATAGAGGGGGAGAGGGGGAGAGGTCTCCAGACTAGGCCTGAGAGAGGGAGAGAGGTGAAGTGGGGGAGAGGGGGAGAGGTCTCCAGACTAGGCCTGTTATTAAGAGGTCAAATATCAAGTGTTTGTAGCGTAAGGACTTAAAGGTGGAATCCTTAACGGTGAAACTGTCACGTCCGTTTGCAAAATATTACAACAACATAGGTAATCACAAACAACCAAACGGTTCCGTCGTAACATCACTGCCCACGTCATAGAACAGAAGAATATGTAGTGAACATTTTGGACCACATTGTGCAACGCAAAACTAAAAGAATAACACCAGCCGTGGGGCGGACAGTGGCGCTGTTTCCCCTAATGAGGAATCCATCTTTAAAGATGGCTGTTAAAAGGACAACCTCCAGGAAGTTACATACACATTACTAACGGTCTGGAGACGAGAGGGTCCAGCTGGAGGACGAGAGGTGGAGGGAGAGAGGGTCCAGCTGGAGGGAGAGAGGGTCCAGCTGGAGGACGAGAGGGTCCAGCTGGAGGGAGAGAGGTGGAGGACGTGAGGATCCAGCTGGAGGACGAGAGGGTCCAGCTGGAGGGAGAGAGGGTCCAGCTGGAGGGAGAGAGGATCCAGCTGGAGGACGAGAGGGTCCAGCTGGAGGGAGAGAGGTGGAGGGAGAGAGGGTCCAGCTGGAGGGAGAGAGGTGGAGGACGAGAGGGTCCAGCTGGAGGGAGAGAGGTGGAGGGAGAGTGGGTCCAGCTGGAGGGAGAGAGGGTCCAGCTGGAGGGAGAGAGGTGGAGGACGAGAGGGTCCAGCTGGAGGACGAGAGGTGGAGGGAGAGAGGGTCCAGCTGGAGGACGAGAGGTAGAGGGAGAGAGGGTCCAGCCGGAGGGAGAGAGGTGGAGGGAGAGAGGGTCCAGCTGGAGGGAGAGAGGTGGAGGACGAGAGGGTCCAGCTGGAGGGAGAGAGGGTCCAGCTGGAGGGAGAGAGGTGGAGGGAGAGAGGGTCCAGCTGGAGGACGAGAGGGTCCAGCTGGAGGGAGAGAGGTGGAGGACGAGAGGGTCCAGCTGGAGGACGAGAGGTGGAGGACGAGAGGGTCCAGCTGGAGGGAGAGAGGTGGAGGGAGAGAGGGTCCAGCTGGAGGACGAGAGGTGGAGGGAGAGAGGGTCCAGCTGGAGGGAGAGAGGTAGAGGACGAGAGGTGGAGGACGAGAGGTGGAGGGAGAGAGGGTCCAGCTGGAGGGAGAGAGGTAGAGGACGAGAGGGTCCAGCTGGAGGGAGAGAGGTAGAGGACGAGAGGTGGAGGACGAGAGGTGGAGGGAGAGAGGGTCCAGCTGGAGGGAGAGAGGTAGAGGACGAGAGGTAGAGGACGAGAGGTGGAGGACAGTGCAGTGCCACATTTGCCGGTGACTACAGGGCCTAATGCAGAGAACCCCAGTCATGAACAGACCTTCTAGATTCTGGAATGTTCTCTACTGCCAGAACTCTTAGTGGGGGGCTGGCTTGGACCGTTTCACCAGGGAACACACACACACACACACACACACACACACACACACACACACACACACACACACACACACACACACACACACACACACACACACACACACACACACACACACACACACACACACACACACACACACACACACACACACACACACACACCCTGAAGCGCATCATGGTCTCATTGCATTTGAAGACGATTACCGTCCAAAAACACACTTCATTTATTTTTACTGGGGACCTGGAATCCCATTTCCAATCAAGACCTCTGTTTTGTTTTCTCTCCCCCCATCTCTCTCCCTCTTCTCCACCCCCCCCACCCCCCGTCTCTCTCTCTCCCTCTTCCTCTTCTCCACCCCCCCCACCCCCCGTCTCTATCCCTCTTCTCCACCACCCCCTAACCCCCGTCTCTCTCCCTCTTCTCCACCCCCCACCCCCCTTCTCTCTCCCTCTTCTCCACCCCCCCACCCCTGTCTCTCACCCCCCCCGTCTCTCTCCCTCTTCTCCACCATCTCTCCTCCCCCCCGTCTCTCTCCGTCTTCTCCACCATCTCTCCTCCCCCCAGTTTCTCTCCCTCTTCCTCACCATCTCTCCTCTCCCCCGTCTCTCTCTCTCACTCTCTTCTCCCCCGTCTCTCTCCCTCTTCTCCACCATCTCTCCTCCCCCCGTCTCTCTCCCTTTTCTCCACCATCTCTCCTCCCCCCGTCTCTCTCCCTCTTCTCCACCATCTCTCCTCCCACCCAGAGTACTACCTTCCCTGGTTTAGTGGGAGTACTACCTTCTCTGGTATAGTGGGAGTACTACCTTCTCTGGTATAGTGGGAGTACTACCGTATCTGGTATAGTGGGAGTACTACCTTCTCTGGTATAGTTGGAGTACTACCTTCTCTGGTATAGTGGGAGTACTACCTTCTCTGGTATAGTGGGAGTACTACCTTCTCTGGTATAGTGGGAGTACTACCTTCTCTGGTATAGTGGGAGTACTACCTTCTCTGGTATAGTGGGAGTACTCCCTTCTCTGGTATAGTGGGAGTGCTACCTTCTCTGGTATAGTGGGAGTACTCCCTTCTCTGGTATAGTGGGAGTACTCCCTTCTCTGGTATAGTGGGAGTACTCCCTTCTCTGGTATAGTGGTAGTACTACCTTCTCTGGTATAGTTGGAGTACTACCTTCTCTGGTATAGTGGGAGTACTACCTTCTCTGGTATAGTGGGAGTACTACCTTCTCTGGTATAGTGGGAGTACTCCCTTCTCTGGTATAGTGGGAGTACTACCGTCTCTGGTATAGTGGGAGTACTACCTTCTCTGGTATAGTTGGAGTACTACCTTCTCTGGTATAGTGGGAGTACTACCTTCTCTGGAATAGTGGGAGTACTACCTTCTCTGGTTTAGTTGGAGTACTACCATCTCTGGTATAGTGGGAGTACTACCGTCTCTGGTATAGTGGGAGTACTACCTTCTCTGGTATAGTTGGAGTACTACCTTCTCTGGTATAGTTGGAGTACTACCTTCTCTGGTATAGTGGGAGTACTACCTTATCTGGTATAGTGGCAGTACTACCTTCTCTGGTATAGTGGGAGTACTACCGTCTCTGGTATAGTGGGAGTACTACCTTCTCTGGTATAGTTGGAGTACTTCCTTCTCTGGTATAGTGGGAGTACTACCTTCTCTGGTATAGTGGGAGTACTACCTTCTCTGGTATAGTTGGAGTACTTCCTTCTCTGGTATAGTTGGAGTACTTCCTTCTCTGGTATAGTTGGAGTACTTCCTTCTCTGGTTTAGTGGGAGTACTACCTTCTCTGGTATAGTGGGAGTACTACCTTCTCTGGTTTAGTTGGAGTACTACCTTCTCTGGTAGAGTTGGAGTACTACCTTCTCTGGTTTAGTTGGAGTACTACCTTCTCTGGTATAGTGGGAGTACTACCATCTCTGGTTTAGTTGGAGTACTACCTTCTCTGGTATAGTGGGAGTACTACCTTCTCTGGTATAGTGGGAGTACTACCTTCTCTGGTTTAGTGGGAGTACTACCATCTCTGGTATAGTGGGAGTACTACCTTCTCTGGTTTAGTTGGAGTACTACCTTCTCTGGTATAGTTGGAGTACTACCTTCTCTGGTATAGTGGGAGTACTACCTTCTCTGGTATAGTTGGAGTACTTCCTTCTCTGGTATAGTTGGAGTACTACCTTCTCTGGTATAGTGGGAGTACTACCTTCTCTGATATAGTGGGAGTACTACCGTCTCTGGTTTAGTGGGAGTACTACCTTCTCTGGTTTAGTTGGAGTACTACCTTCTCTGGTTTAGTTGGAGTACGACCTTCTCTGGTATAGTTGGGGTACTACCTTCTCTGGTATAGTTGGAGTACTACCATCTCTGGTATAGTGGGAGTACTACCTTCTCTGGTTTAGTGGGAGTACTACCTTCTCTGGTAGAGTTGGAGTACTACCTTCTCTGGTATAGTTGGAGTACTACCTTCTCTGGTATAGTTGGAGTACTACCATCTCTGGTATAGTGGGAGTACTACCTTCTCTGGTAGAGTTGGAGTACTACCTTCTCTGGTTTAGTGGGAGTACTACCATCTCTGGTATAGTGGGAGTACTACCTTCTCTGGTTTAGTTGGAGTACTACCTTCTCTGGTATAGTTGGAGTACTACCTTCTCTGGTATAGTTGGAGTACTACCTTCTCTGGTATAGTTGGAGTACTACCTTCTCTGGTATAGTGGGAGTACTACCTTCTCTGATATAGTGGGAGTACTACCTTCTCTGGTTTAGTGGGAGTACTACCTTCTCTGGTTTAGTTGGAGTACTACCTTCTCTGGTTTAGTTGGAGTACGACCTTCTCTGGTATAGTTGGGGTACTACCTTCTCTGGTATAGTTGGAGTACTACCATCTCTGGTATAGTGGGAGTACTACCTTCTCTGGTTTAGTGGGAGTACTACCTTCTCTGGTAGAGTTGGAGTACTACCTTCTCTGGTATAGTTGGAGTACTACCTTCTCTGGTATAGTTGGAGTACTACCATCTCTGGTATAGTGGGAGTACTACCTTCTCTGTTATAGTGGGAGTACTACCTTCTCTGGTATAGTGGGAGTACTACCTTCTCTGGTATAGTGGGAGTACTACCTTCTCTGGTATTGTGGGAGTACTACCTTCGCTGGTATAGTGGGAGTCCTACCTTCTCTGGTATAGTGGGAGTACTACTTTCTCTGGTATAGTGGGAGTACTACCTTCTGTGGTATAGTGGGAGTACTACCTTCTCTGGTATAGTGGGAGTACTACCTTCTCTGGTATAGTGGGAGTACTACATTCTCTGGTTTAGTGGGAGTACTACCTTCTCTGGTATAGTGGTAGTACTCCCTTCTCTGGTTTAGTGGGAGTACTACCTTCTCTGGATTAGTTGGAGTACTACCTTCTCTGGTAGAGTTGGAGTACTACCTTCTCTGATATAGTGGGAGTACTACCTTCTCTGGTATAGTGGGAGTACTACCTTCTCTGGTATTGTGGGAGTACTACCTTCGCTGGTATAGTGGGAGTCCTACCTTCTCTGGTATAGTGGGAGTACTACTTTCTCTGGTATAGTGGGAGTACTACCTTCTGTGGTATAGTGGGAGTACTACCTTCTCTGGTATAGTGGGAGTACTACCTTCTCTGGTATAGTGGGAGTACTACCTTCTCTGGATTAGTTGGAGTACTACCTTCTCTGGTAGAGTTGGAGTACTACCTTCTCTGATATAGTGGGAGTACTACCTTCTCTGGTATAGTGGGAGTACTACTTTCTCTGGTAGAGTTGGAGTACTACCTTCTCTGATATAGTGGGAGTACTACCTTCTCTGGTATAGTGGGAGTACTACTTTCTCTGGTATAGTGGGAGTACTACCTTCTCTGGTATAGTGGGAGTACTACCTTCTCTGGTTTAGTGGGAGTACTACCTTCTCTGGTATAGTGGGAGTACTACCTTCTCTGGTGTAGTGGGAGTACTACCTTCTCTGGTTTAGTGGGAGTACTACCTTCTCTGGTTTAGTGGGAGTACTACCTTCTCTGGTATAGTGGGAGTACTACCTTCTCTGGTTTAGAGGGAGTATTACCTTCTCTGGTTTAGTGGGAGTACTACCTTCTCTGGTTTAGTGGGAGTACTACCTTCTCTGGTATAGTGGGAGTACTACCTTCTCTGGTATAGTGGGAGTACTACCTTCTCTGGTATAGTGGGAGTACTACCTTCTCTGGTTTAGTGGGAGTACTACCTTCTCTGGTTTAGAGGGAGTATTACCTTCTCTGGTATAGTGGGAGTACTACCTTCTCTGGTTTAGTTGGAGTACTACCTTCTCTGGTTTAGTTGGAGTACTACCTTCTCTGGTATAGTTGGAGTACTACCTTCTCTGGTATAGTGGGAGTACTACCTTCTCTGGTATAGTTGGAGTACTTCCTTCTCTGGTATAGTTGGAGTACTACCTTCTCTGGTATAGTGGGAGTACTACCTTCTCTGATATAGTGGGAGTACTACCGTCTCTGGTTTAGTGGGAGTACTACCTTCTCTGGTTTAGTTGGAGTACTACCTTCTCTGGTTTAGTTGGAGTACGACCTTCTCTGGTATAGTTGGGGTACTACCTTCTCTGGTATAGTTGGAGTACTACCATCTCTGGTATAGTGGGAGTACTACCTTCTCTGGTTTAGTGGGAGTACTACCTTCTCTGGTAGAGTTGGAGTACTACCTTCTCTGGTATAGTTGGAGTACTACCTTCTCTGGTATAGTTGGAGTACTACCATCTCTGGTATAGTGGGAGTACTACCTTCTCTGGTAGAGTTGGAGTACTACCTTCTCTGGTTTAGTGGGAGTACTACCATCTCTGGTATAGTGGGAGTACTACCTTCTCTGGTTTAGTTGGAGTACTACCTTCTCTGGTATAGTTGGAGTACTACCTTCTCTGGTATAGTTGGAGTACTACCTTCTCTGGTATAGTTGGAGTACTACCTTCTCTGGTATAGTGGGAGTACTACCTTCTCTGATATAGTGGGAGTACTACCTTCTCTGGTTTAGTGGGAGTACTACCTTCTCTGGTTTAGTTGGAGTACTACCTTCTCTGGTTTAGTTGGAGTACGACCTTCTCTGGTATAGTTGGGGTACTACCTTCTCTGGTATAGTTGGAGTACTACCATCTCTGGTATAGTGGGAGTACTACCTTCTCTGGTTTAGTGGGAGTACTACCTTCTCTGGTAGAGTTGGAGTACTACCTTCTCTGGTATAGTTGGAGTACTACCTTCTCTGGTATAGTTGGAGTACTACCATCTCTGGTATAGTGGGAGTACTACCTTCTCTGTTATAGTGGGAGTACTACCTTCTCTGGTATAGTGGGAGTACTACCTTCTCTGGTATAGTGGGAGTACTACCTTCTCTGGTATTGTGGGAGTACTACCTTCGCTGGTATAGTGGGAGTCCTACCTTCTCTGGTATAGTGGGAGTACTACTTTCTCTGGTATAGTGGGAGTACTACCTTCTGTGGTATAGTGGGAGTACTACCTTCTCTGGTATAGTGGGAGTACTACCTTCTCTGGTATAGTGGGAGTACTACATTCTCTGGTTTAGTGGGAGTACTACCTTCTCTGGTATAGTGGTAGTACTCCCTTCTCTGGTTTAGTGGGAGTACTACCTTCTCTGGATTAGTTGGAGTACTACCTTCTCTGGTAGAGTTGGAGTACTACCTTCTCTGATATAGTGGGAGTACTACCTTCTCTGGTATAGTGGGAGTACTACCTTCTCTGGTATTGTGGGAGTACTACCTTCGCTGGTATAGTGGGAGTCCTACCTTCTCTGGTATAGTGGGAGTACTACTTTCTCTGGTATAGTGGGAGTACTACCTTCTGTGGTATAGTGGGAGTACTACCTTCTCTGGTATAGTGGGAGTACTACCTTCTCTGGTATAGTGGGAGTACTACATTCTCTGGTTTAGTGGGAGTACTACCTTCTCTGGTATAGTGGGAGTACTACATTCTCTGGTTTAGTGGGAGTACTACCTTCTCTGGTATAGTGGTAGTACTCCCTTCTCTGGTTTAGTGGGAGTACTACCTTCTCTGGATTAGTTGGAGTACTACCTTCTCTGGTAGAGTTGGAGTACTACCTTCTCTGATATAGTGGGAGTACTACCTTCTCTGGTATAGTGGGAGTACTACTTTCTCTGGTATAGTGGGAGTACTACCTTCTCTGGTATAGTGGGAGTACTACCTTCTCTGGTTTAGTGGGAGTACTACCTTCTCTGGTATAGTGGGAGTACTACCTTCTCCTGTTTAGAGGGAGTACTACATTCTCTGGTTTAGTGGGAGTACTACCTTCTCTGGTATAGTGGGAGTACTACCTTCTCTGGTATAGTGGGAGTACTACCTTCTCTGGTTTAGTGGGAGTACTACCTTCTCTGGTTTAGTGGGAGTACTACCTTCTCTGGTATAGTGGGAGTACTACCTTCTCTGGTTTAGAGGGAGTATTACCTTCTCTGGTTTAGTGGGAGTACTACCTTCTCTGGTTTAGTGGGAGTACTACCTTCTCTGGTATAGTGGGAGTACTACCTTCTCTGGTATAGTGGGAGTACTACCTTCTCTGGTATAGTGGGAGTACTACCTTCTCTGGTTTAGTGGGAGTACTACCTTCTCTGGTTTAGAGGGAGTATTACCTTCTCTGGTTTAGTGGGAGTACTACCTTCTCTGGTTTAGTGGGAGTACTACCTTCTCTGGTATAGTGGGAGTACTACCTTCTCTGGTATAGTGGGAGTACTACCTTCTCTGGTATAGTGGGAGTACTACCTTCTCTGGTTTAGTTGGAGTACTACCTTCTCTGGTTTAGTTGGAGTACTTCTCTCTTCTGTCTCTGAAATTTTTTGAAATTTTTCTATTGTTGAAATATTTACAGGATATTGAATAAGAGTATTAGGATGTGATTTCTATTGATTAGTGAATAGATCCAAGAACATGGAATCTGAAACGTGTTATTATCGTTAAACAGTCTTCTGTACGGCTCTGTGCCAGTGGACCGAGGGTGAAGGTCAGAGCTGCCACGACACAAACAATCTCAGAGCCGACACACACAACGGTCATCTTTCAGAGATGTAGTGAGACTAAAACAAAGGACAATAAAAAACAGGAGAGAGAGAGGAGGAAAAGAGTAAAAGAGCACAACAAATCTAAAACAAAACAAACACTCGCAGAAACCAAACGAGGGAACGAGAGAGAGGGGAGGAAAGAGTGACCCTGAGGACGAGGCCACACCTTTCAACACCATTCCCTTTCCACCATTCCCCCCGTTCCCACATCCATCCCCCCGTTCCCTCATCCATCCCCCCGTTCCCTCATCCATTCCCCCGTTCCCTCATCCATCCCCCCGTTCCCTCATCCATCCCCCCGTTCCCTCATCCATCCCCCCGTTCCCTCATCCATCCCCCCGTTCCCTCATCCATCCCCCCGTTCCCTCATCCATTCCCCCGTTCCCTCATCCATCCCCCCGTTCCCTCATCCATCCCCCCGTTCCCTCATCCATCCCCCCGTTCCCTCATCCATCCCCCCGTTCCCTCATCCATCCCCCCGTTCCCTCATCCATTCCCCCGTTCCCTCATCCATCCCCCCGTTCCCTCATCCATCCCCCCGTTCCCTCATCCATCCCCCCGTTCCCTCATCCATCCCCCCGTTCCCTCATCCATCCCCCCGTTCCCTCATCCATCCCCCCGTTCCCTCATCCATTCCCCCGTTCCCTCATCCATCCCCCCGTTCCCTCATCCATCCCCCCGTTCCCTCATCCATTCCCCCGTTCCCTCATCCATCCCCCCGTTCCCTCATCCATCCCCCCGTTCCCTCATCCATCCCCCCGTTCCCTCATCCATCCCCCCGTTCCCTCATCCATCCCCCCGTTCCCTCATCCATTCCCCCGTTCCCTCATCCATCCCCCCGTTCCCTCATCCATCCCCCCGTTCCCTCATCCATTCCCCCGTTCCCTCATCCATTCCCCCGTTCCCTCATCCATCCCCCCGTTCCCTCATCCATCCCCCCGTTCCCTCATCCATCCCTCTTCCTCTTTCCTCGTCCTCTCCTTTCCCCTCGACTCTCTCTTGCACTTTTGAACTCCAGTGAAACCTCTCCACTTCTTCAACTCCAATATACACTCCCTCTTTCTCTCTCTCCCCCATTTTCTCTCCCCTTCCCTCTCTCCCCCATTCACTCCTCTCTCCCCTTCCCTCTCTCCCTACCCCTTCCCTCTCTCCCCCATTCACTCCTCTCTCTCCCTACCCCTTCCCTCTCTCCCCATACACTCCCCTCTCTCCCTACCCCTTCCCCCTCTCCCCCATACACTCCCTACCCCTTCCCTCTCTCCCCCATTCACTCCTCTCTCTCCCTACCCCTTCCCTCTCTCCCCCATACACTCCCCTCTCTCCCTACCCCTTCCCTCTCTCCCCCATACACTCCCCTCTCTCCCTACCCCTTCCCTCTCTCTCCCTACCCCTTCCCTCTCTCCCCCATTCACTCCTCTCTCTCTCTACCCCTTCCCTCTCTCCCCCATTCACTCCTCTCTCTCCCTACCCCTTCCCTCTCTCCCCATACACTCCCCTCTCTCCCTACCCCTTCCCCCTCTCCCCCATACACTCCCTACCCCTTCCCTCTCTCCCCCATTCACTCCTCTCTCTCTCTACCCCTTCCCTCTCTCCCCCATTCACTCCTCTCTCTCCCTACCCCTTCCCTCTCTCCCCCATTCTCTCCTCTCTCTCCCTACCCCTTCCCTCTCTCCCCTTCCCTCTCTCTCTCTCTCTCCCTACCCCTTCCCTCTCTCCCCTTCCCTCTCTCTACCCTTCCCCCCCCTCCGTCTCGTAGTCTGCCTCCTGCACTCCGTCTCCTCTTGACAGCTCTCCCTCCTCTCTCTCCCTACCCCTTCCCTCTCTCCCCCATTCTCTCCGTCTCGTAGTCTGCCTCCTGTGCTCCGTCTCCTCTTGACAGCTTTCCGTCTCTCTCTCCGTCTCGTAGTCTGCCTCCTGTGTTCCGTCTCCTCTTGACAGCTTTCCGTCTCTCCCTCCGTCTCGTAGTCTGCCTCCTGTGTTCCGTCTCCTCTTGACAGCTTTCCGTCTCTCTCTCCGTCTCGTAGTCTGCCTCCTGTGTTCCGTCTCCTCTTGACAGCTTTCCATCTCGTAGTCTGCCTCCTGTGTTCCGTCTCCTCTTGACAACTTTCCGTCTCTCTCTCCGTCTCGTAGTCTGCCTCCTGTGTTCCGTCTCCTCTTGACAGCTTTCCGTCTCTCCCTCCGTCTCGTAGTCTGCCTCCTGTGTTCCGTCTCCTCTTGACAACTTTCCGTCTCTCTCTCCGTCTCGTAGTCTGCCTCCTGTGTTCCGTCTCCTCTTGACAGCTTTCCGTCTCTCTCTCCGTCTCGTAGTCTGCCTCCTGTGTTCCGTCTCCTCTTGACAGCTTTCCGTCTCTCCCTCCGTCTCGTAGTCTGCCTCCTGTGTTCCGTCTCCTCTTGACAGCTTTCCGTCTCTCGCTCCGTCTCGTAGTCTGCCTCCTGTGTTCCGTCTCCTCTTGACAGCTTTCCGTCTCTCTCTCCGTCTCGTAGTCTGCCTCCTGTGTTCCGTCTCCTCTTGACAGCTTTCCGTCTCTCCCTCCGTCTCGTAGTCTGCCTCCTGTGTTCCGTCTCCTCTTGACAGCTTTCCATCTCGTAGTCTGCCTCCTGTGTTCCGTCTCCTCTTGACAGCTTTCCGTCTCTCGCTCCGTCTCGTAGTCTGCCTCCTGTGTTCCGTCTCCTCTTGACAGCTTTCCGTCTCTCCCTCCGTCTCGTAGTCTGCCTCCTGTGTTCCGTCTCCTCTTGACAGCTTTCCGTCTCTCGCTCCGTCTCGTAGTCTGCCTCCTGTGTTCCGTCTCCTCTTGACAGCTTTCCGTCTCTCGCTCCGTCTCGTAGTCTGCCTCCTGTGTTCCGTCTCCTCTTGACAACTTTCCGTCTCTCTCTCCGTCTCGTAGTCTGCCTCCTGTGTTCCATCTCCTCTTGACAGCTTTCCGTCTCTCCCTCCGTCTCGTAGTCTGCCTCCTGTGTTCCGTCTCCTCTTGACAGCTTTCCGTCTCTCCCTCCGTCTCGTAGTCTGCCTCCTGCAGTCCGTCTCCTCGAACAGGTCTCTCTCTACCCTTTCTCTCCTCCTCCTCCTCATCTCATTCCTTACACCATGCCCTTATTTCCTTCTTTTCCCTGTCCTCTATTTTCACAATCTATCTATCTAGCTACCGAACTTCCTCCGTCGGTCGGCCATCCTTCTCTCTCTTGCCCTCTTCCCTCGCTCTCCCACCTTTCAATGTTTAGGGCCCCTCTCTCGTTATAAACCTCACTGTTGCCCACACATTAACCCTACTGTTTTCTCTACGTCTTCCCTTTCTCCTCTTTCCCTCTCAACCACCCTTCTACCATGGATATAACCTTCCTTCTGCTATAACCTTCCTTCTGCTATAACCTTCCTTCTGCTATAACCTTCCTTCTGCTATAACCTTCCTTCTGCTATAACCTTCCTTCTGCTTATCCTAACCTTTCTCCATCTGCCTCAGCCCTTGTCCTAACCCAGCTCTCTCTGCACTTGTCCTATAACCCCCCTCTCTATGCTCTTGTTCTTACCCCTCTCTCTCTCTTCCCTTATCCTAACCCCTCTCTCTCTCCTTGCCCTTGTCCTATCCCTCTCTCTGCCCTTGTCCTAACCTATCTCTCTGCCCTTGTCCTAACCCTCTCTCTGCCCTTGTCCTAACCCCTCTCTCTCTGCCCTTGTCCTAACCTCTCTCTCTCTGCCCTTGTCCTAACCTCTCTCTCTCTGCCCTTGTCCTAACCTCTCTCTCTCTGCCCTTGTCCTAACCTCTCTCTCTCTGCCCTTGTCCTAACCTCTCTCTCTCTGCCCTTGTCCTAACCTCTCTCTCTCTGCCCTTGTCCTAACCTCTCTCTCTCTCTGCCCTTGTCCTAACCTCTCTCTCTCTGCCCTTGTCCTAACCTCTCTCTCTCTGCCCTTGTCCTAACCCCTCTCTCTCTCTGCCCTTGTCCTAACCCCTCTCTCTCTCTGCCCTTGTCCTAACCTCTCTCTCTCTGCCCTTGTCCTAACCTCACTCTCTCTGCCCTTGTCCTAACCTCTTTCTCCCGCTCTGCCCTTATCCTAACCCCTCCCTCCCTCCCTCTCTCTGCTCCCCCTTTCCACCGTCTGTCTACAAATGTCTCAACTGTACTTTTACCCATAACCCCTCCATCCCTCTCCCTTTGTCCCTTGCTCTCCTTCCTCCCAAAGTTCATAATCTTCCATTCCCTCGATGATTCTGTCCCCAGAGCTCTCCTAACCCAGACACCATGTCTACACACACACTGCCTCCAAACAGACACACCTTCCCAGACACCATGCCTCCCCCCTCTGACCGCCCTGTCCCGGTCACAACCCTTCCACACAGACAACCCTGCTAGTGGCCCAGTCATCACCCCGTAAGTTACCAACACACACAGTCTTCCTGAGGCCCAGTTGGAGTGAAGCCAAGACACCCTGTCTACACACACACAGCCTTATCTTACATCATCCTCCATCCCTCCCTCCTCCATCCCTCCCTCCCTCCCTCTCCATCTCCCCCCTCTCCATCCCTCTCTCTCCTCCCTCCCTCTCCATCCCTCTCTCTCCTCCCTCCCTCTCCATCCCCCCTCTCCTCCCTCCCTCTCCATCCATCCCTCCATCCCCCCTCTCTCCTCCCTCCCTCTCCATCTCTCTCTCTCCTCCCTCCCTCTCCATCCCCCCATCCATCTCCCCCCTCTCCATCCCTCCCTCTCCATCCCTCCCTCTCCATCTCCCCCCTCTCCATCCCCCCCTCTCCATCCCCCCCTCTCCATCCCCCCCTCTCCTCCCTCCATCTCCATCTCCCCCCTCTCCATCCCTCTCTCTCCTCCCTCCCTCTCCACCCCCTTCTCCTCCCTCCCTCTCCATCCATCCATCCATCTCCCCCCTCTCCTCCCTCCCTCTCATCCATCCCTCCATCCCCCCTCTCTCCTCCCTCCCTCTCCATCTCTCCCCATCCATCCCTCTCCTCTCCCCCCTCTCCATCCCTCCCTCTCCATCCCTGCCTATCCTCTCCCCCCTCTCCATCCCTCCCCATCCATCCGTCTCCTCTCCCCCTCTCCATCCCTCTCTCTCCTCCCTCCCTCTCATCCCTCCCCATCCATCCCTCCCTCTCCATCCCTCCCCATCCATCCCTCTCTCTCCTCCCTCCCTCTCCATCCCTCCCCATCCATTCCTCTCCTCTCCTCCCTCTCCATTCCTCTCTCTCCTCCCTCCCTCTCCTCTCCCCCCTCTCCATCCCTCTCTCTCCTCCCTCCCTCTCCATCCCTCCCCATCCATCCCTCTCCTCTCCCCCCTCTCCATCCCTCTCTCTCCTCCCTCCCTCCCTCTCCATCCCTCCCTCTCCTCTCTTCCCTCTCCATCCCTCTCTCTCCTCCCTCCCTCTCCATCCCTCCCCATCCATCCCTCTCCCCGCTCTCCATCCCTCTCTCTTCTCCCTCCCTCTCCATTCCTCCCCATCCATCCCCCCTCTCCATCCCTCTCTCTCCTCCCTCCCTCTCTCTCCTCCCTCCCTCTCCATCCCTCCCCATCCATCCCTCTCCCCACTCTCCATCCCTCTCTCTCCTCCCTCCCTCTCTCTCCTCCCTCCCTCTCCATCCCTCCCCATCCATCCCTCTCCCCCCTCTCCATCCCTCTCTCTCCTCCCTCCCTCTCCATCCCTCCCCATCCATCCCTCTCCCCACTCTCCATCCCTCTCTCTCCTCCCTCCCTCTCCATTCCTCCCCATCCATCCCTCTCCCCCCTCTCCATCCCTCTCTCTCCTCCCTCCCTCTCCATCCCTCCCCATCCATCCCTCTCCCCGCTCTCCATCCCTCTCTCTCCTCCCTCCCTCTCCATTCCTCCCCATCCATTCCTCTCCTCCTCTCCATCCCTCCCTCTCCTCTCCCCCCTCTCCATCCCTCTCTCTCCATCCCTCCCTCTCCATCCCTCCCTCTCCTCCCTCCCCACCCATCCCTCTCCCCCCTCTCCATCCCTCTCTCTCCTCCCTCCCTCTCCATCCCTCCCCATCCAGGAGGGGAGGAGAGGGGGAGGGGGAGAGAGGGGGAAGGGAGAAGAGGAGAGGGGGAGAGAGGGGGAAGAGAAGAGAGGGGGAGAGAGGGGGAAGAGAGGAGAGGAGAGGAGGAAGATTAGTCCACACACTCCCCAGAACGGTATAGATGTGGCGGCATCGGCACACTGGAGAGAGGTCTACTAACTCCTGGTACCTGGAGGACAGAAAGACTCCTGGTACCTGAAGGACAGAAAGACTCCTGGTACCTGGAGGACATAAAGACTCCTGGTACCTGGAGGACAGAAAGACTCCTGGTACCTGGAGGACAGAAAGACTCCTGGTACCTGGAGGACAGAAAGACTCCTGGTACCTGGAGGACAGAAAGACTCCTGGTACCTGGAGGACAGAAAGACTCCTGGTACCTGGAGGACAGAAAGACTCCTGGTACCTGGAGGACAGAAAGACTCCTGGTACCTGAAGGACAGAAAGACTCCTGGTACCTGGAGGACAGAAAGACTCCTGGTACCTGAAGGACAGAAAGACTCCTGGTACCTGAAGGACAGAAAGACTCCTGGTACCTGGAGGACAGAAAGACTCCTGGTACCTGGAGGACAGAAAGACTCCTGGTACCTGAAGGACAGAAAGACTCCTGGTACCTGAAGGACAGAAAGACTCCTGGTACCTGGAGGACAGAAAGACTCCTGGTACCTGGAGGACAGGAAGACTCCTGGTACCTGGAGGACAGGAAGACTCCTGGTACCTGGAGGACAGAAAAACTCCTGGTACCTGGAGGACAGGAAGACTCCTGGTACCTGGAGGACAGAAATACTCCTGGTACCTGAAGGACAGAAAGACTCCTGGTACCTGGAGGACAGAAAGACTCCTGGTACCTGGAGGACAGAAAGACTCCTGGTACCTGGAGGACAGAAAGACTCCTGGTACCTGGAGGACAGGAAGACTCCTGGTACCTGGAGGACAGGAAGACTCCTGGTACCTGGAGGACAGGAAGACTCCTGGTACCTGGAGGACAGAAAGACTCCTGGTACCTGGAGGACAGAAAGACTCCTGGTACCTGGAGGACAGAAAGACTCCTGGTACCTGGAGGACAGAAAGACTCCTGGTACCTGGAGGACAGAAAGACTCCTGGTACCTGGAGGACAGAAAGACTCCTGGTACCTGAAGGACAGAAAGACTCCTGGTACCTGGAGGACAGAAAGACTCCTGGTACCTGAAGGACAGAAAGACTCCTGGTACCTGAAGGACAGAAAGACTCCTGGTACCTGGAGGACAGAAAGACTCCTGGTACCTGGAGGACAGGAAGACTCCTGGTACCTGGATGACAGGAAGACTCCTGGTACCTGGAGGACAGAAAGACTCCTGGTACCTGGAGGACAGAAAGACTCCTGGTACCTGAAGGACAGAAAGACTCCTGGTACCTGAAGGACAGAAAGACTCCTGGTACCTGGAGGACAGAAAGACTCCTGGTACCTGGAGGACAGGAAGACTCCTGGTACCTGGATGACAGGAAGACTCCTGGTACCTGGAGGACAGAAAGACTCCTGGTACCTGGAGGACAGGAAGACTCCTGGTACCTGGAGGACATAAATACTCCTGGTACCTGGAGGACAGAAAGACTCCTGGTACCTGGAGGACAGAAAGACTCCTGGTACCTGGAGGACAGAAAGACTCCTGGTACCTGGAGGACAGAAAAACTCCTGGTACCTGGAGGACAGGAAGACTCCTGGTACCTGGAGGACAGGAAGACTCCTGGTACCTGGAGGACAGGAAGACTCCTGGTACCTGGAGGACAGGAAGACTCCGTTATCTTTTGGTCCTGCAGTTCACTATAAACTATCAAAATAAAGAAAGTCGCACACTCCATGTATAAACTCCCAGCAATTTAACGGGTATTTACCAACGTTTCAGCATCACTGTGCCTGCAGTTCACAACAACAAAGGATCACCGTTTTGAGAAACGTATGTTTGGAGAAATGTAACAAAGATGTGGGCTGCAAAGACCGACAATCCATGAAATCTAAACGATCATTTCTAACAACCGATAGAGGAAAGACCAGCTTCTATTTTGAGTTCTGACGAAAGTTCAATTATTCAAGAATCAATGGCTACATATCATTCAAGTCCACAAATCAATATGCCAAACGCAGATTGCCTCTTTAACAACAAATGATGAGAAATGATAGAAGGTAATGTTCTGGTAACTGGAACCTCGACAGGCGGAGGGGGAGGGGTTTCCCTGGAGGAAACAGACAACCAGAATAACACTAACTAGTTGGCCTTCCAATAGCCTCTCCCCCTCCCCCTCTCCCCCTCCCCCTCGCTCCCTCCCTCCCTCCCTCCCCCTCTCCCCCTCGCTCCAACCCTCCCTCTCCCTCTCCCCCTCGCTCGCTCGCTCCCTCCCTCCCTCCCTCCATCCACTCATGCTCCCTCCCGCTCCCTCCCTCTCCCCCTCGCTCCCTCCCTCCCTCCCTCTCTCTCCCCCTCGCTCCCTCCCTCCCTCCCTCTCCCCCTCGCTCGCTCCCTCCCTCTCCCCCTCGCTCCCTCCCTCTCTCCCTCGCTCCAACCATCCCTCTCCCCCTTGCTCCCTCCCTCTCCCCCTTCCTCCCTCCCTCCACCCATGCTCCCTCCCTCCCTCTCCACCTCGCTCCCTCCCTACCTCTCCCCCTCGCTCCCTCCCTCTCCACCTCGCTCGCTCCCTCCCTCTCCCCTTTCTCTCCCTCTCCCTCCCTCTCCCCCTCGCTCCTTCCCTCTCTCTGCAACAGCCTTACAACAACCACAGATGGACAGACAGAACCTCTCTCCATCCTCTAACCAGAACCTCTCTCCATCCTCTAACCAGAACCTCTCTCCATCCTCTAACCAGAACCTTACATTTTACATTTAAGTCATTTAGCAGACGCTCTTATCCAGAGCGACTTACAAATTGGAAAGTTCATACATATTCATCCTGGTCCCCCCGTGGGGAATGAACCCACAACCCTGGCGTTGCAAGCGCTATGCTCTACCAACTGAGCCACACGAGAGAGAACCTCTCTCCATCCTCTAACCAGAACCTCTCTCCATCCTCTAACCAGAACCTCTCTCCATCCTCTAACCAGAACCTCTCTCCATCCTCTAACCAGAACCTCTCTCCATCCTCTAACCAGAACCTCTCTCCATCCTCTAACCAGAACCTCTATCCATCCTCTAACCAGAACCTCTCTCCATCCTCTAACCAGAACCTCTCTCCACCCTCTAACCAGAACCTCTATCCATCCTCTAACCAGAGCCTCTCTCCATACTCTAACCAGAACCTCTCTCCACCCTCTAACCAGAACCTCTCTCCATCCTCTAACCAGAACCTCTCTCCATCCTCTAACCAGAACCTCTCTCCATCCTCTAACCAGAACCTCTCTCCATCCTCTAACCAGAACCTCTCTCCATCCTCTAACCAGAACCTCTTTCCATCCTCTAACCAGAACCTCTTTCCATCCTCTAACCAGAACCTCTCTCCATCCTCTAACCAGAACCTCTATCCATCCTCTAACCAGAACCTCTCTCCATCCTCTAACCAGAACCTCTCTCCATCCTCTAACCAGAACCTCTCTCCATCCTCTAACCAGAACCTCTCTCCACCCTCTAACCAGAACCTCTATCCATCCTCTAACCAGAACCTCTCTCCATCCTCTAACCAGAACCTCTCTCCATCCTCTAATCAGAACCTCTCTCCATCCTCTAACCAGAATCTCTCTCCATCCTCTAACCAGAACCTCTCTCCATCCTCTAACCAGAACCTCTCTCCATCCTCTAACCAGAACCTCTCTCCATCCTCTATTCCAGAACCTCTCTCCATCCTCTAACCAGAACCTCTCGCCATCCTCTAACCAGAACCTCTCTCCATCCTCTAACCAGAACCTCTCTCCATCCTCTAACCAGAACCTCTCTCCATCCTCTAACCAGAACATCCCTCCACCTCCCTCCCTCCATCTCTCCATCTTCCTCCCTCCATCTCTCCATCTTCCTCCCTCCATCTCTCCACCTCCCTCCCTCCATCTCTCCATCTTCCTCCCTCCATTTCTCCACCTCCCTCCGTCCGTTTCTCTGCCTTCATTGATACATTCGGGGGCAAGATGAAAAGTGTCCTACATAGGAATATAAATGCCATTTGTTACATAGAACATTGAGTTATAATTATTATAATTATAATTTAGAGACAAGAACATGAGAATTTTAGAAAATATGTTTGCATGGAGAGATGCACCAGCTGTCAGAGCAGCTTACAGATCATTGCACCTGTACACAGCCCATCTGTAACTAGCCCACCCAACTACCTCATCCCCATATTGTTATTTGTTTTGTTGCTCTTTTGCACCCCAGTATCTCTACTTGCACGTTCTTCTTCTGTACATCTATCACTCCAGTGTTAATTTGCTAAATTGTAATTTTTTCGCCACTATGGCCTATTTATTGCCTTACCTCCTAATCTTACCTCATTTGCACACACTGTATATAGATATTTTTTCCTATTGTGTTATTGACTCTGTTTGTTTGTTCCATGTGTAACTCTGTGTTGTTGTTTATGTCGCACTGCTTTGCTTTATCTTGACCAGGTCGCAGTTGTAAATGAGAACTTGTTCTCAACTGGCCTACCTGGTTAAATAAAGGTAAAATAAAAATATAAAAAAATAAAATAAAAAGATGATTGAGGGAGGGAATGAGAGATTGGGTTGGAATGAGGGATGAGAGAGAGGAGTCGAAGGAGAGGAGACTTGGATCTGAGCACAGTAAGGACAGGAAAGGATAAATACAGTAGCAGGAAGTCAACACAAAGTCAACTGCTTGACCATGTGACCCTCTTGAAAGGGTAGAGGGGTTGGCAGGGTCATGTTTTTGAGACCTAAAGATCTGACCAATCACAAACAACATCCTGTCCCTAGCTCTGTGGAATAGTGTTTCTTAGCAAGGTGGAAGACAATACCAGGCGTTCCTGTACGGACCTGGGAACAACAGCAGCCTAGAACAGCACTGGGACAGGAGGGGAAACTCACAATAACTAAACAAACACAGTGGAATGTTCTTTACTTTGGAGTCATACCAACCCCAGGGAAAAGGTCGGTCAAGGCTGGGCCAGAGGTAGGAGAGAAGGGGGTCGGTCAAGGCTGGGCCAGAGGTAGTGGAGAAGGGGGTCGGTCAAGGCTGGGGCAGAGGTAGTGGAGAAGGGGGTCGGTCAAGGCTGGGGCAGAGGTAGGAGAGAAGGGGGTCGGTCAAGGCTGGGCCAGAGGTAGTGGAGAAGGGGGTCGGTCAAGGCTGGGGCAGAGGTAGTGGAGAAGGGGGTCGGTCAAGGCTGGGCCAGAGGTAGTGGAGAAGGGGGTCGGTCAAGGCTGGGGCAGAGGTAGGAGAGAAGGGGGTCGGTCAAGGCTGGGGCAGAGGTAGGGGAGAAGGGGGTCGGTCAAGGCTGGGGCAGAGGTAGGAGATAGGGGGGGCGGTCAAGGCTGGGGTAGAGGTAGGGGAGGGGAGTTGGGGGTCGGTCAAGGCTGGTGTAGAGGTAGGGGAGGGGAGAAGGGGGTCGGTCAAGGCTGGGGCAGAGGTAGGGGAGGGGAGAAGGGGGTCGGTCAAAGCTGGGGTAGAGGTAGGGGAGGGGAGAAGGGGGTCGGTCAAGGCTGGGGCAGAGGTAGGAGAGGGGAGAAGGGGGTCGGTCAAGGCTGGGGCAGAGGTAGGAGAGGGGAGAAGGGGGTCGGTCAAGGCTGGGCCAGAGGTAGGGGGGGAGTAGGGGGTCGGTCAAGGCTGGGCCAGAGGTAGGGGGGGGGAGTAGGGGGTCGGTCAAGGCTGGGGCAGAGGTAGGAGAGGGGAGAAGGGGGTCGGTCAAGGCTGGGGCAGAGGTAGGGGAGTAGGGGGTCGGTCAAGGCTGGGCCAGAGGTAGGGGAGGGGAGTAGGGGGTCGGTCAAGGCTGGGGTAGAGGTAGGGGAGGGGAAAAGGGGGTCGGTCAAGGCTGGGCCAGAGGTAGGGGAGGGGAGTAGGGGGTCGGTCAAGGCTGGGGTAGAGGTAGGGGAGGGGAGAAGGGGGTCGGTCAAGGCTGGGCCAGAGGTAGGAGAGGGGAGAAGGGGGTCGGTCAAGGCTGGGGCAGAGGTAGGGGAGTAGGGGGTCGGTCAAGGCTGGGCCAGAGGTAGGAGAGGGGAGAAGGGGGTCGGTCAAGGCTGGGCCAGAGGTAGGAGAGGGGAGTAGGGGGTCGGTCAAGGCTGGGCCAGAGGTAGGAGAGGGGAGAAGGGGGTCGGTCAAGGCTGGGCCAGAGGTAGGAGAGGGGAGAAGGGGGTCGGTCAAGGCTGGGACAGAGGTAGGGGAGGGGAGTAGGGGGTCGGTCAAGGCTGGGCCAGAGGTAGGAGAGGGGAGTAGGGGGTCGGTCAAGGCTGGGCCAGAGGTAGGGAAGGGGAGAAGGGGGTCGGTCAAGGCTGGGGTAGAGGTAGGGGAGGGGAGAAGGGGGTCGGTCAAGGCTGGGCCAGAGGTAGGAGAGGGGAGAAGGGGGTCGGTCAAGGCTGGGGCAGAGGTAGGGGAGTAGGGGGTCGGTCAAGGCTGGGCCAGAGGTAGGAGAGGGGAGAAGGGGGTCGGTCAAGGCTGGGCCAGAGGTAGGAGAGGGGAGTAGGGGGTCGGTCAAGGCTGGGCCAGAGGTAGGAGAGGGGAGAAGGGGGTCGGTCAAGGCTGGGCCAGAGGTAGGAGAGGGGAGAAGGGGGTCGGTCAAGGCTGGGACAGAGGTAGGGGAGGGGAGTAGGGGGTCGGTCAAGGCTGGGCCAGAGGTAGGAGAGGGGAGTAGGGGGTCGGTCAAGGCTGGGCCAGAGGTAGGGAAGGGGAGAAGGGGGTCGGTCAAGGCTGGGCCAGAGGTAGGAGAGGGGAGAAGGGGGTCGGTCAAGGCTGGGACAGAGGTAGGGGAGGGGAGTAGGGGGTCGGTCAAGGCTGGGGCAGAGGTAGGAGAGGGGAGAAGGGGGTCGGTCAAGGCTGGGCTAGAGGTAGGGGAGGGGAGAAGGGGGTCGGTCAAGGCTGGGCCAGAGGTAGGGGAGGGGAGTAGGGGGTCGGTCAAGGCTGGGGTAGAGGTAGGAGAGGGGAGTAGGGGGTTGGTCAAGGCTGGGCCAGAGGTAGGAGAGGGGAGAAGGGGGTCGGTCAAGGCTGGGACAGAGGTAGGGGAGGGGAGTAGGGGGTCGGTCAAGGCTGGGCCAGAGGTAGGAGAGGGGAGAAGGGGGTCGGTCAAGGCTGGGACAGAGGTAGGGGAGGGGAGTAGGGGGTTGGTCAAGGCTGGGGCAGAGGTAGGAGAGGGGAGAAGGGGGTCGGTCAAGGCTGGGCCAGAGGTAGGGGAGGGGAGTAGGGGGTCGGTCAAGGCTGGGCCAGAGGTAGGGGAGGGGAGAAGGGGGTCGGTCAAGGCTGGGCCAGAGGTAGGAGAGGGGAGTAGGGGGTTGGTCAAGGCTGGGCCAGAGGTAGGGGAGGGGAGAAGGGGGTAGGTCAAGGCTGGGCCAGAGGTAGGAGAGGGGAGAAGGGGGTCGGTCAAGGCTGGGCCAGAGGTAGGGGAGGGGAGTAGGGGGTCGGTCAAGGCTGGGGTAGAGGTAGGAGAGGGGAGTAGGGGGTCGGTCAAGGCTGGGCCAGAGGTAGGAGAGGGGAGTAGGGGGTCGGTCAAGGCTGGGCCAGAGGTAGGAGAGGGGAGAAGGGGGTCGGTCAAGGCTGGGCCAGAGTTAGGGGAGGGGAGAAGGGGGTCGGTCAAGGCTGGGGTAGAGGTAGGGGGGGGGAGTAGGGGGTCGGTCAAGGCTGGGGTAGAGGTAGGAGAGGGGAGTAGGGGGTCGGTCAAGGCTGGGCCAGAGGTAGGGGGGGGGAGTAGGGGGTCGGTCAAGGCTGGGCCAGAGGTAGGGGGGGGGAGTAGGGGGTCGGTCAAGGCTGGGGTAGAGGTAGGGGGGGGGAGTAGGGGGTCGGTCAAGGCTGGGGTAGAGGTAGGAGAGGGGAGTAGGGGGTCGGTCAAGGCTGGGCCAGAGGTAGGGGAGGGGAGTAGGGGGTCGGTCAAGGCTGGGGTAGAGGTAGGGGGGGGAGTAGGGGGTCGGTCAAGGCTGGGGTAGAGGTAGGAGAGGGGAGTAGGGGATCGGTCAAGGCTGGGCCAGAGGTAGGGGAGGGGAGTAGGGGGTCGGTCAAGGCTGGGCCAGAGGTAGGAGAGGGGAGTAGGGGGTCGGTCAAGGCTGGGCCAGAGGTAGGAGAGGGGAGTAGGGGGTCGGTCAAGGCTGGGCCAGAGGTAGGAGAGGGGAGTAGGGGGTCGGTCAAGGCTGGGGTAGAGGTAAGAGAGGGGAGTAGGGGGTCGGTCAAGGCTGGGGTAGAGGTAGGAGAGGGGAGTAGGGGGTCGGTCAAGGCTGGGCCAGAGGTAGGAGAGGGGAGAAGGGGGTCGGTCAAGGCTGGGCCAGAGGTAGGAGAGGGGAGTAGGGGGTTGGTCAAAGCTGGGCCAGAGGTAGGGGAGGGGAGTAGGGGGAATTAAAGGGGGGTTAAGAGAAGGGGGGGTAAGAACAGGGTGATACAGGGGCAGAAGGTTGTCAAAAAGGGCAGACTAGGGCTGAAAGGCGATCACAGAAGAGGTGCCACCCTGACCTAGCATCCCTCTTCCATCCTATTCAATCTCTCTTTACCCACCCCTCGCCCTCTCTCCCAGCCTTTACCCACCCCTCGCCCTCTATCCCAGTCTTGTCCCACCCCTCACCCTCTCTCCCAGCCTTTACCCACCCCTCGCCCTCTCCCCAAGTCTTGTCCCACCCCTCACCCTCTCCCCCAGTCTTGTCCCACCCCTCACCCTCTCCCCCAGTCTTACCCACCCCTCGCCCTCTCCCCCAGTCTTACCCCACCCCTCACCCTCTCCCCAAGTCTTGTCCCACCCCTCACCCTCTCCCCCAGTCTTGTCCCACCCCTCACCCTCTCCCCCAGTCTTACCCACCCCTCGCCCTCTCCCCCAGTCTTACCCACCCCTCACCCTCTCCCCAAGTCTTGTCCCACCCCTCACCCTCTCCCCAAGTCTTGTCCCACCCCTCACCCTCTCCCCAAGTCTTGACTCACCCCTCGCCCTCTCCCCCAGTCTTAACCCATCCATTTTCCCTGGCATCCCATTCCAGCCTTACCTCTTGACCAAAACACTTGACCTGCCAGCAGCCTGGCGTAGGAACAAAGGATGACATGGAAGGAGGAGAGGAGCGGCCGAGTTCACATGAGAAGGGTTGAAAGACAGTAGCTTAGAAAGAACGGGAGGGAGGGAGGGAGGGAGGGAGGGAGGGAGGGAGGGAGAATGTTGGAGGAGTCACCAAGTACATACACAGAGGACGCCAAACCCCCCTTTCCCCCGACACACACACACACACACACTACAAACTCCACAACAAAGGGTACCTCCTCTTCATCCTCCTCTACATCCAGTACTTCAGAGTCATGTTTAGACATTGGGCTGCTGCCCTGTCCGTCAACATCAGCCCCCGCCCTTAGTCCCGCCTCTTTTCTCAGAAGTCGACCACCCGCAGCTCTCTGTTGGAGTGACACCGTGCTGCCCAACGAGCGCTGGACCTGAGCCTGGTGTATACACACACACACACACACACACACACACACACACACACACACACACACACACACACACACACACACACACACACACACACACACACACACACACACACACACACACATCATTCTCTTTCTATTCCTCCTCAAAACTCAATCACTGCTGTTTCCATCAAACTGCACCTCTACTGTGTCAATGCAAACCCCAGTAAGACTAGCTGTCGCCATTGGCAGAGAGAGAAAGAAAGACCGGAGAAGGCAGAGAGAGAAAGAGGGACCGGAGAAGGCAGAGAGAGAAAGAGAGACCGGAGAAGGCAGAGAGAGAAAGAGAGACCGGAGAAGGCAGAGCGAGAAAGAGAGAACAGAGAAGGTAGAGAGAGAAAGGAGATGGTAGAGAGAGAAAGAAAGAATGGAGAAGGCAGAGAGAGAGAAAGAGAGACCGGAGAAGGCAGAGAGAGAAAGAGAGACCGGAGAAGGCAGAGAGAGCGAAAGAGAGACCAGAGAAGGCAGAGAGAGAAAGAGAGAACAGAGAAGGTAGAGAGCGAAAGGAGATGGTAGAGAGAGAAAGAAAGAACGGAGAAGGCAGAGAGAGAGAAAGAGAGACCGGAGAAGGCAGAAAGAGAAAGAGAGAACAGAGAAGGTAGAGAGAGAAAGGAGATGGTAGAGAGAGAAAGAGAGAACAGAGAAGGTAGAGGGAGAAAGGAGATGGTAGAGAGAGAAAGAAAGAACGGAGTGGTAAAAATGTACGCTGAAATGAGGAAGAAAGCACTGTTTTCTTCTTAAAGAAGCTCCTATGTCATCGCTTATGTCATCGTCTACATCAAGGCTTTTGTCGATGTAAGACGTTCGCTAATTAAATAACTTCAATTACATATGTGTGCTGTCAACAAGGGAATTCCCCTGGGTAAGAGGGGGTACTCCGAAACGTACTCTCCTCCTCTCCCTCCATCTCCCTCCTCACTCGCACGCAAACAAGCAATTATTCCCTGTCAAGTGGTAGGACTCTTTGTTTGGTTCCTCTTTGTTTTCTAGTGGGACCGAGTTTAGTGTCGCACTGCAACCTCAAGTGTGTGGATGTGCGTCAGAGAGAGCTCAGAATGTTCCAGAAGCACCAGCTGCAGGTCAAATAGAAAGAGCCCCCTAGCTGGTTACTGACGTCACTAAATATAATGTTGGCGGACGCAGAACTAGAGTCCCCTAGCTGGTTACTGACGTCACTAAATACAGTTGAAGTCGGAAGTTTACATCCACTTAGGTTGGAGTCATTAAAACTCGTTTTTCAACCACTCCACATATTTCTTGTTAACAAACTATAGTTTTGGCAAGTCGGTGAGGACATCTACTTTGTGCATGACACAAGTCATTTTTCCAACAATTGTTTACAGACAGATTATTTCACTTATAATTCACTGTATCACAATTCCAGTGGGTCAGAAGTTGACATACACTAAGTTGACTGTGCCTTTAAACTGCTTGGAAAATTCCAGAAAATAATGTAATAGCTTTAGAAGCTTCTGATAGGCTAATTTACACAATTTGAGTCAATTGGAGGTGTACCTGTGGATGTATTTCAAGGCCTACCTTCAAACTCAGTGCCTATTTGCTTGACATCATGGGAAAATCAAAAGAAATCAGCCAAGACCTCCACAAGTCTGGTTCATCCTTGGGAGCAATTTCCAAACGCCTGAAGGTACCACGTTCATCTGTACAAACAATAGTATGCAAGTATAAACACCATGGGACCACGCAGCCGTCACACCGCTCAGGAAGGAGACGCGTTCTGTCAGCTAGAGATTAACGTACTTTGGTGCGGAAAGTGCAAATCAATTCCAGAAAAATCAAAGGACCTTGTGAAGATGCTGGAGGAAACAGGTACAAAAGTATCTATATCCACAGTAAAACGAGTCCTATATCGACATAACCTGAAAGGCCGCTCAGCAAGGAAGAAGCCACTGCTCCAAAACCGCCATAAAAAAGCCAGATGACGGTTTGCAACTGCACATGGGGACAAAGATCGTACTTTTTGGAGAAATGTCCTCTGGTCTGACGAAACAAAAATAGAACTGTTTTGCCATAATGACCATCGTTATGTTTGGAGGAAAAAGGGGGACGCTTGCAAGCCGAAGAACACCATCCCAACCGTGAAGCACGGGGGTGGCAGCATCATGTTGTGGGGGTGCTTGCTGCAGGAGGGTCTGGGGCACTTCACAAAATAGATGGCATCATGAGGGAGGAAAATTATGTGGATATATTGAAGCAACATCTCAAGACATCAGTCAGGAAGTTAAAGCTTGGTCGCAAATGGGTCTTCCAAATGGACAATGACCCCAACTTCCAAAGTTGTGGCATAATGGATTAAGGATCACAAAGCCCTGACCTCAATCCTATAGAACATTTGTGGGCAGAACTGAAAAAGTGTGTGCGAGCAAGGAGGCCTACAAACCTGACTCAGTTACACCAGCTCTGTCAGGAGGAATGGGCCAAAATTCACCCAACTTATTGTGGGAAGCTAATGGAAGGGTACCCGAAACGTTTGACCCAAGTTAAACAATTTAAAGGCAATGCTACCGAATACTAATTAAGTGTATGTAAACTTCTGACCCACTGGGAATGTGATGAAAGAAATAAAAGCTGAAATAAATCATTCTCTCTACTATTATTCTGACATTTCACATTCTTAAAATAAAGTGGTGATCCTAATTGACCTAAAACAGGGACTTTTTACTAGGATTAAATGACAGGAATTGTGAAAAACTGAGTTTATTAAATGTCTTTGGCAAAGGTGTATGTAAACTTCCGACTTCAACCGTGTGATGTTGGAGAACAGAGAACTAGCGTTGGTTACTTCAGATTAACACAGAGAAGATGTTTAGACGGAGGGGAGGAGAGAGGGGGGGGGGGGGTGTGACGGTAAAGGGGGATGGAATGAAAGAGTAAAAGTGGGAGACCTGTTTATTCTGGGGGGCGGTCAAGGCTGGGGTAGAGGTAGGAGAGGGGAGTAGGGGGTCGGTCAAGGCTGGGGCAGAGGTAGGGGGTCGGTCAAGGCTGGGCCAGAGGTAGGGGAGAAGGGGGTCGGTCAAGGCTGGGGTAGAGGTAGGAGAGTAGGGGGTCGGTCAAGGCTGGGGTAGAGGTAGGAGAGGGGAGTAGGGGGTCGGTCAAGGCTGGGGTAGAGGTAGGGGAGGGGAGAAGGGGGTCGGTCAAGGCTGGGGTAGAGGTAGGGGAGTAGGGGGTCGGTCAAAGCTGGGGCAGAGGTAGGGGAGAAGAGTAGGGGGTCGGTCAAGGCTGGGGTAGAGGTAGGGGAGGGGAGAAGGGGGTCGGTCAAGGCTGGGGCAGAGGTAGGGGAGAAGGGGGTCGGTCAAGGCTGGGGCAGAGGTAGGGGAGAAGGGGGTCGGTCAAGGCTGGGGTAGAGGTAGGGGAGTAGGGGGTCGGTCAAAGCTGGGGCAGAGGTAGGGGAGAAGAGTAGGGGGTCGGTCAAGGCTGGGGTAGAGGTAGGGGAGAAGAGTAGGGGGTCGGTCAAGGCTGGGGTAGAGGTAGGGGAGGGGAGAAGGGGGTCGGTCAAGGCTGGGGCAGAGGTAGGGGAGAAGGGGGTCGGTCAAGGCTGGGGTAGAGGTAGGGGAGGGGAGAAGGGGGTCGGTCAAGGCTGGGGTAGAGGTAGGGGAGGGGAGAAGGGGGTCGGTCAAGGCTGGGGTAGAGGTAGGAGAGGGGAGAAGGGGGTCGGTCAAGGCTGGGCCAGAGGTAGGGGAGGGGAGTAGGGGGTCGGTCAAGGCTGGGGTAGAGGTAGGGGAGGGGAGAAGGGGGTCGGTCAAGGCTGGGCCAGAGGTAGGAGAGGGGAGAAGGGGGTCGGTCAAGGCTGGGGCAGAGGTAGGGGAGTAGGGGGTCGGTCAAGGCTGGGCCAGAGGTAGGAGAGGGGAGAAGGGGGTCGGTCAAGGCTGGGCCAGAGGTAGGAGAGGGGAGTAGGGGGTCGGTCAAGGCTGGGCCAGAGGTAGGAGAGGGGAGAAGGGGGTCGGTCAAGGCTGGGCCAGAGGTAGGAGAGGGGAGAAGGGGGTCGGTCAAGGCTGGGACAGAGGTAGGGGAGGGGAGTAGGGGGTCGGTCAAGGCTGGGCCAGAGGTAGGAGAGGGGAGAAGGGGGTCGGTCAAGGCTGGGCCAGAGGTAGGAGAGGGGAGAAGGGGGTCGGTCAAGGCTGGGCCAGAGGTAGGAGAGGGGAGAAGGGGGTCGGTCAAGGCTGGGACAGAGGTAGGGGAGGGGAGTAGGGGGTCGGTCAAGGCTGGGGCAGAGGTAGGAGAGGGGAGAAGGGGGTCGGTCAAGGCTGGGCTAGAGGTAGGGGAGGGGAGAAGGGGGTCGGTCAAGGCTGGGCCAGAGGTAGGGGAGGGGAGTAGGGGGTCGGTCAAGGCTGGGGTAGAGGTAGGAGAGGGGAGTAGGGGGTTGGTCAAGGCTGGGCCAGAGGTAGGAGAGGGGAGAAGGGGGTCGGTCAAGGCTGGGACAGAGGTAGGGGAGGGGAGTAGGGGGTCGGTCAAGGCTGGGCCATAGGTAGGAGAGGGGAGAAGGGGGTCGGTCAAGGCTGGGACAGAGGTAGGGGAGGGGAGTAGGGGGTTGGTCAAGGCTGGGGCAGAGGTAGGAGAGGGGAGAAGGGGGTCGGTCAAGGCTGGGCCAGAGGTAGGGGAGGGGAGTAGGGGGTCGGTCAAGGCTGGGCCAGAGGTAGGGGAGGGGAGAATTGGGTCGGTCAAGGCTGGGCCAGAGGTAGGAGAGGGGAGTAGGGGGTTGGTCAAGGCTGGGCCAGAGGTAGGGGAGGGGAGAAGGGGGTAGGTCAAGGCTGGGCCAGAGGTAGGAGAGGGGAGAAGGGGGTCGGTCAAGGCTGGGCCAGAGGTAGGGGAGGGGAGTAGGGGGTCGGTCAAGGCTGGGGTAGAGGTAGGAGAGGGGAGTAGGGGGTCGGTCAAGGCTGGGCCAGAGGTAGGAGAGGGGAGTAGGGGGTCGGTCAAGGCTGGGCCAGAGGTAGGAGAGGGGAGAAGGGGGTCGGTCAAGGCTGGGCCAGAGTTAGGGGAGGGGAGAAGGGGGTCGGTCAAGGCTGGGCCAGAGGTAGGGGGGGGGGAGTAGGGGGTCGGTCAAGGCTGGGCCAGAGGTAGGGGGGGGGGAGTAGGGGGTCGGTCAAGGCTGGGCCAGAGGTAGGGGGGGGGAGTAGGGGGTCGGTCAAGGCTGGGGTAGAGGTAGGGGGGGGGAGTAGGGGGTCGGTCAAGGCTGGGGTAGAGGTAGGAGAGGGGAGTAGGGGGTCGGTCAAGGCTGGGCCAGAGGTAGGGGAGGGGAGTAGGGGGTCGGTCAAAGCTGGGCCAGAGGTAGGGGAGGGGAAAAGGGGGTCGGTCAAGGCTGGGCCAGAGGTAGGAGAGGGGAGAAGGGGGTCGGTCAAGGCTGGGCCAGAGGTAGGGGAGGGGAGTAGGGGGTCGGTCAAGGCTGGGGTAGAGGTAGGGGGGGGAGTAGGGGGTCGGTCAAGGCTGGGGTAGAGGTAGGAGAGGGGAGTAGGGGATCGGTCAAGGCTGGGCCAGAGGTAGGGGAGGGGAGTAGGGGGTCGGTCAAGGCTGGGCCAGAGGTAGGAGAGGGGAGTAGGGGGTCGGTCAAGGCTGGGCCAGAGGTAGGAGAGGGGAGTAGGGGGTCGGTCAAGGCTGGGCCAGAGGTAGGAGAGGGGAGTAGGGGGTCGGTCAAGGCTGGGCCAGAGGTAGGAGAGGGGAGTAGGGGGTCGGTCAAGGCTGGGGTAGAGGTAAGAGAGGGGAGTAGGGGGTCGGTCAAGGCTGGGGTAGAGGTAGGAGAGGGGAGTAGGGGGTCGGTCAAGGCTGGGCCAGAGGTAGGAGAGGGGAGAAGGGGGTCGGTCAAGGCTGGGCCAGAGGTAGGAGAGGGGAGTAGGGGGTTGGTCAAAGCTGGGCCAGAGGTAGGGGAGGGGAGTAGGGGGAATTAAAGGGGGGTTAAGAGAAGGGGGGGTAAGAACAGGGTGATACAGGGGCAGAAGGTTGTCAAAAAGGGCAGACTAGGGCTGAAAGGCGATCACAGAAGAGGTGCCACCCTGACCTAGCATCCCTCTTCCATCCTATTCAATCTCTCTTTACCCACCCCTCGCCCTCTACCCCAGCCTTGACCCACCCCTCGCCCTCTCCCCCAGTCTTGTCCCACCCCTCGCCCTCTCCCCCAGTCTTACCCCACCCCTCACCCTCTCCCCAAGTCTTGTCCCACCCCTCACCCTCTCCCCCAGTCTTGTCCCACCCCTCACCCTCTCCCCCAGTCTTACCCACCCCTCGCCCTCTCCCCCAGTCTTACCCCACCCCTCACCCTCTCCCCAAGTCTTGTCCCACCCCTCACCCTCTCCCCAAGTCTTGTCCCACCCCTCACCCTCTCCCCAAGTCTTGACTCACCCCTCGCCCTCTCCCCCAGTCTTAACCCATCCATTTTCCCTGGCATCCCATTCCAGCCTTACCTCTTGACCAAAACACTTGACCTGCCAGCAGCCTGGCGTAGGAACAAAGGATGACATGGAAGGAGGAGAGGAGCGGCCGAGTTCACATGAGAAGGGTTGAAAGACAGTAGCTTAGAAAGAACGGGAGGGAGGGAGGGAGGGAGGGAGGGAGGGAGGGAGGGAGGGAGGGAGGGAGGGAGAATGTTGGAGGAGTCACCAAGTACATACACAGAGGACGCCAAACCCCCCTTTCCCCCGACACACACACACACACACACTACAAACTCCACAACAAAGGGTACCTCCTCTTCATCCTCCTCTACATCCAGTACTTCAGAGTCATGTTTAGACATTGGGCTGCTGCCCTGTCCGTCAACATCAGCCCCCGCCCTTAGTCCCGCCTCTTTTCTCAGAAGTCGACCACCCGCAGCTCTCTGTTGGAGTGACACCGTGCTGCCCAACGAGCGCTGGACCTGAGCCTGGTGTATACACACACACACACACACACACACACACACACACACACACACACACACACACACACACACACACACACACACACACACACACACACACACACACACACACACACACACACACACACACACACACACACACACACACACACACACACACACACACACACACATCATTCTCTTTCTATTCCTCCTCAAAACTCAATCACTGCTGTTTCCATCAAACTGCACCTCTACTGTGTCAATGCAAACCCCAGTAAGACTAGCTGTCGCCATTGGCAGAGAGAGAAAGAAAGACCGGAGAAGGCAGAGAGAGAAAGAGGGACCGGAGAAGGCAGAGAGAGAAAGAGAGACCGGAGAAGGCAGAGAGAGAAAGAGAGACCGGAGAAGGCAGAGCGAGAAAGAGAGAACAGAGAAGGTAGAGAGAGAAAGGAGATGGTAGAGAGAGAAAGAAAGAATGGAGAAGGCAGAGAGAGAGAAAGAGAGACCGGAGAAGGCAGAGAGAGAAAGAGAGACCGGAGAAGGCAGAGAGAGCGAAAGAGAGACCAGAGAAGGCAGAGAGAGAAAGAGAGAACAGAGAAGGTAGAGAGCGAAAGGAGATGGTAGAGAGAGAAAGAAAGAACGGAGAAGGCAGAGAGAGAGAAAGAGAGACCGGAGAAGGCAGAAAGAGAAAGAGAGAACAGAGAAGGTAGAGAGAGAAAGGAGATGGTAGAGAGAGAAAGAGAGAACAGAGAAGGTAGAGGGAGAAAGGAGATGGTAGAGAGAGAAAGAAAGAACGGAGTGGTAAAAATGTACGCTGAAATGAGGAAGAAAGCACTGTTTTCTTCTTAAAGAAGCTCCTATGTCATCGCTTATGTCATCGTCTACATCAAGGCTTTTGTCGATGTAAGACGTTCGCTAATTAAATAACTTCAATTACATATGTGTGCTGTCAACAAGGGAATTCCCCTGGGTAAGAGGGGGTACTCCGAAACGTACTCTCCTCCTCTCCCTCCATCTCCCTCCTCACTCGCACGCAAACAAGCAATTATTCCCTGTCAAGTGGTAGGACTCTTTGTTTGGTTCCTCTTTGTTTTCTAGTGGGACCGAGTTTAGTGTCGCACTGCAACCTCAAGTGTGTGGATGTGCGTCAGAGAGAGCTCAGAATGTTCCAGAAGCACCAGCTGCAGGTCAAATAGAAAGAGCCCCCTAGCTGGTTACTGACGTCACTAAATATAATGTTGGCGGACGCAGAACTAGAGTCCCCTAGCTGGTTACTGACGTCACTAAATACAATGTTGGCGGACACAGAACTAGAGTCCCCTAGCTGGTTACTGACGTCACTAAATATAATGTTGGCGGACACAGAACTAGAGTCCCCTAGCTGGTTACTGACGTCACTAAATATAATGTTGGCGGACACAGAACTAGAGTCCCCTAGCTGGTTACTGACGTCACTAAATATAATGTTGGCGGACGCAGAACTAGAGTCCCCTAGCTGGTTACTGACGTCACTAAATACAGTTGAAGTCGGAAGTTTACATCCACTTAGGTTGGAGTCATTAAAACTCGTTTTTCAACCACTCCACATATTTCTTGTTAACAAACTATAGTTTTGGCAAGTCGGTGAGGACATCTACTTTGTGCATGACACAAGTCATTTTTCCAACAATTGTTTACAGACAGATTATTTCACTTATAATTCACTGTATCACAATTCCAGTGGGTCAGAAGTTGACATACACTAAGTTGACTGTGCCTTTAAACTGCTTGGAAAATTCCAGAAAATAATGTAATAGCTTTAGAAGCTTCTGATAGGCTAATTTACACAATTTGAGTCAATTGGAGGTGTACCTGTGGATGTATTTCAAGGCCTACCTTCAAACTCAGTGCCTATTTGCTTGACATCATGGGAAAATCAAAAGAAATCAGCCAAGACCTCCACAAGTCTGGTTCATCCTTGGGAGCAATTTCCAAACGCCTGAAGGTACCACGTTCATCTGTACAAACAATAGTATGCAAGTATAAACACCATGGGACCACGCAGCCGTCACACCGCTCAGGAAGGAGACGCGTTCTGTCAGCTAGAGATTAACGTACTTTGGTGCGGAAAGTGCAAATCAATTCCAGAAAAATCAAAGGACCTTGTGAAGATGCTGGAGGAAACAGGTACAAAAGTATCTATATCCACAGTAAAACGAGTCCTATATCGACATAACCTGAAAGGCCGCTCAGCAAGGAAGAAGCCACTGCTCCAAAACCGCCATAAAAAAGCCAGATGACGGTTTGCAACTGCACATGGGGACAAAGATCGTACTTTTTGGAGAAATGTCCTCTGGTCTGACGAAACAAAAATAGAACTGTTTTGCCATAATGACCATCGTTATGTTTGGAGGAAAAAGGGGGACGCTTGCAAGCCGAAGAACACCATCCCAACCGTGAAGCACGGGGATGGCAGCATCATGTTGTGGGGGTGCTTGCTGCAGGAGGGTCTGGGGCACTTCACAAAATAGATGGCATCATGAGGGAGGAAAATTATGTGGATATATTGAAGCAACATCTCAAGACATCAGTCAGGAAGTTAAAGCTTGGTCGCAAATGGGTCTTCCAAATGGACAATGACCCCAACTTCCAAAGTTGTGGCATAATGGATTAAGGATCACAAAGCCCTGACCTCAATCCTATAGAACATTTGTGGGCAGAACTGAAAAAGTGTGTGCGAGCAAGGAGGCCTACAAACCTGACTCAGTTACACCAGCTCTGTCAGGAGGAATGGGCCAAAATTCACCCAACTTATTGTGGGAAGCTAATGGAAGGCTACCCGAAACGTTTGACCCAAGTTAAACAATTTAAAGGCAATGCTACCGAATACTAATTAAGTGTATGTAAACTTCTGACCCACTGGGAATGTGATGAAAGAAATAAAAGCTGAAATAAATCATTCTCTCTACTATTATTCTGACATTTCACATTCTTAAAATAAAGTGGTGATCCTAATTGACCTAAAACAGGGACTTTTTACTAGGATTAAATGACAGGAATTGTGAAAAACTGAGTTTATTAAATGTCTTTGGCAAAGGTGTATGTAAACTTCCGACTTCAACCGTATGATGTTGGAGAACAGAGAACTAGCGTTGGTTACTTCAGATTAACACAGAGAAGATGTTTAGACGGAGGGGAGGAGAGAGGGGGGGGGGGGGGTGTGACGGTAAAGGGGGATGGAATGAAAGAGTAAAAGTGGGAGACCTGTTTATTCTGGGGGGCGGTCAAGGCTGGGGTAGAGGTAGGAGAGGGGAGTAGGGGGTCGGTCAAGGCTGGGGCAGAGGTAGGGGGTCGGTCAAGGCTGGGCCAGAGGTAGGGGAGAAGGGGGTCGGTCAAGGCTGGGGTAGAGGTAGGAGAGTAGGGGGTCGGTCAAGGCTGGGGTAGAGGTAGGAGAGGGGAGTAGGGGGTCGGTCAAGGCTGGGGTAGAGGTAGGGGAGGGGAGAAGGGGGTCGGTCAAGGCTGGGGTAGAGGTAGGGGAGTAGGGGGTCGGTCAAAGCTGGGGCAGAGGTAGGGGAGAAGAGTAGGGGGTCGGTCAAGGCTGGGGTAGAGGTAGGGGAGGGGAGAAGGGGGTCGGTCAAGGCTGGGGCAGAGGTAGGGGAGAAGGGGGTCGGTCAAGGCTGGGGCAGAGGTAGGGGAGAAGGGGGTCGGTCAAGGCTGGGGTAGAGGTAGGGGAGTAGGGGGTCGGTCAAAGCTGGGGCAGAGGTAGGGGAGAAGAGTAGGGGGTCGGTCAAGGCTGGGGTAGAGGTAGGGGAGAAGAGTAGGGGGTCGGTCAAGGCTGGGGTAGAGGTAGGGGAGGGGAGAAGGGGGTCGGTCAAGGCTGGGGCAGAGGTAGGGGAGAAGGGGGTCGGTCAAGGCTGGGGTAGAGGTAGGGGAGGGGAGAAGGGGGTCGGTCAAGGCTGGGGTAGAGGTAGGGGAGGGGAGAAGGGGGTCGGTCAAGGCTGGGGTAGAGGTAGGAGAGGGGAGAAGGGGGTCGGTCAAGGCTGGGGTAGAGGTAGGGGAGGGGAGAAGGGGGTCGGTCAAGGCTGGGGCAGAGGTAGGAGAGAAGGGGGTCGGTCAAGGCTGGGGCAGAGGTAGGGGAGAAGGGGGTCGGTCAAGGCTGGGGCAGAGGTAGGGGAGTAGGGGGTCGGTCAAGGCTGGGGCAGAGGTAGGGGAGTAGGTGGTCGGTCAAGGCTGGGGCAGAGGTAGGGGAGGGGAGAAGGGGGTCGGTCAAGGCTGGGGCAGAGGTAGGGGAGGGGAGAAGGGGGTCGGTCAAGGCTGGGGCAGAGGTAGGGGAGAAGGGGGTCGGTCAAGGCTGGGGCAGAGGTAGGGGAGTAGGGGGTCGGTCAAGGCTGGGGCAGAGGTAGGGGAGGGGAGTAGGGGGTCGGTCAAGGCTGGGCCAGAGGTAGGGGAGAAGGGGGTCGGTCAAGGCTGGGGTAGAGGTAGGAGAGTAGGGGGTCGGTCAAGGCTGGGGTAGAGGTAGGGGAGGGGAGTAGGGGGTCGGTCAAGGCTGGGGTAGAGGTAGGGGAGGGGAGAAGGGGGTCGGTCAAGGCTGGGGTAGAGGTAGGGGAGGGGAGAAGGGGGTCGGTCAGAGGCTGGGGTAGAGGTAGGGGAGGGGAGAAGGGGGTCGGTCAAGGCTGGGGCAGAGGTAGGGGAGGGGAGAAGGGGGTCGGTCAAGGCTGGGGTAGAGGTAGGGGAGGGGAGTAGGGGGTCGGTCAAGGCTGGGGTAGAGGTAGGAGAGGGGAGAAGGGGGTCGGTCAAGGCTGGGGTAGAGGTAGGGGAGGGGAGAAGGGGGTCGGTCAAGGCTGGGGTAGAGGTAGGGGAGGGGAGAAGGGGGTCGGTCAGAGACTGGGGCAGAGGTAGGGGAGGGGAGAAGGGGGTCGGTCAAGGCTGGGGCAGAGGTAGGGGAGGGAAGAAGGGGGTCGGTCAAAGCTGGGGTAGAGGTAGGGGAGGGGAGAAGGGGGTCGGTCAAGGCTGGGGCAGAGGTAGGAGAGGGGAGAAGGGGGTCGGTCAAGGCTGGGGAAGAGGTAGGGGAGTAGGGGGTCGGTCAAGGCTGGGCCAGAGGTAGGGGAGGGGAGTAGGGGGTCGGTCAAGGCTGGGTTAGAGGTAGGGGAGGGGAGAAGGGGGTCGGTCAAGGCTGGGGCAGAGGTAGGGGAGGGGAGAAGGGGGTCGGTCAAGGCTGGGCCAGAGGTAGGGGGGGGGAGTAGGGGGTCGGTCAAGGCTGGGCCAGAGGTAGGGGGGGGGGAGTAGGGGGTCGGTCAAGGCTGGGGCAGAGGTAGGGGAGTAGGGGGTCGGTCAAGGCTGGGCCAGAGGTAGGGGAGGGGAGTAGGTGGTCGGTCAAGGCTGGGGTAGAGGTAGGGGAGGAGAGAAGGGGGTCGGTCAAGGCTGGGCCAGAGGTAGGGGAGGGGAGTAGGGGGTCGGTCAAGGCTGGGGTAGAGGTAGGGGAGGGGAGAAGGGGGTCGGTCTAGGCTGGGCCAGAGGTAGGAGAGGGGAGAAGGGGGTCGGTCAAGGCTGGGGTAGAGGTAGGAGAGGGGAGAAGGGGGTCGGTCAAGGCTGGGCCAGAGGTAGGAGAGGGGAGTAGGGGGTCGGTCAAGGCTGGGCCAGAGGTAGGAGAGGGGAGAAGGGGGTCGGTCAAGGCTGGGCCAGAGGTAGGAGAGGGGACTAGGGGGTCGGTCAAGGCTGGGCCAGAGGTAGGAGAGGGGAGAAGGGGGTCGGTCAAGGCTGGGGCAGAGGTAGGGGAGTAGGGGGTCGGTCAAGGCTGGGACAGAGGTAGGGGAGGGGAGTAGGGGGTCGGTCAAGGCTGGGAAAGAGGTAGGGGAGGGGAGTAGGGGGTCGGTCAAGGCTGGGGTAGAGGTAGGGGAGGGGAGAAGGGGGTCGGTCAAGGCTGGGGCAGAGGTAGGAGAGGGGAGAAGGGGGTCGGTCAAGGCTGGGGCAGAGGTAGGGGAGTAGGGGGTCGGTCAAGGCTGGGCCAGAGGTAGGGGAGGGGAGTAGGGGGTCGGTCAAGGCTGGGGTAGAGGTAGGGGAGGGGAGAAGGGGGTCGGTCAAGGCTGGGGCAGAGGTAGGGGAGGGGAGAAGGGGGTCGGTCAAGGCTGGGCCAGAGGTAGGGGGGGGGAGTAGGGGGTCGGTCAAGGCTGGGCCAGAGGTAGGGGGGGGGGAGTAGGAGGTCGGTCAAGGCTGGGGCAGAGGTAGGGGAGTAGGGGGTCGGTCAAGGCTGGGCCAGAGGTAGGGGAGGGGAGTAGGGGGTCGGTCAAGGCTGGGGTAGAGGTAGGGGAGGAGAGAAGGGGGTCGGTCAAGGCTGGGCCAGAGGTAGGGGAGGGGAGTAGGGGGTCGGTCAAAGCTGGGGTAGAGGTAGGGGAGGGGAGAAGGGGGTCGGTCAAGGCTGGGGCAGAGGTAGGAGAGGGGAGAAGGGGGTCGGTCAAGGCTGGGGCAGAGGTAGGGGAGTAGGGGGTCGGTCAAGGCTGGGCCAGAGGTAGGGGAGGGGAGTAGTGGGTCGGTCAAGGCTGGGGCAGAGGTAGGAGAGGGGAGAAGGGGGTCGGTCAAGGCTGGGGCAGAGGTAGGGGAGTAGGGGGTCGGTCAAGGCTGGGCCAGAGGTAGGGGAGGGGAGTAGGGGGTCGGTCAAGGCTGGGGTAGAGGTAGGGGAGGGGAGAAGGGGGTCGGTCAAGGCTGGGGCAGAGGTAGGGGAGGGGAGAAGGGGGTCGGTCAAGGCTGGGCCAGAGGTAGGGGGGGGGAGTAGGGGGTCGGTCAAGGCTGGGCCAGAGGTAGGGGGGGGGAGTAGGGGGTCGGTCAAGGCTGGGGCAGAGGTAGGGGAGTAGGGGGTCGGTCAAGGCTGGGCCAGAGGTAGGGGAGGGGAGTAGGGGGTCGGTCAAGGCTGGGCCAGAGGTAGGAGAGGGGAGAAGGGGGTCGGTCAAGGCTGGGCCAGAGGTAGGGGAGGGGAGAAGGGGGTCGGTCAAGGCTGGGCCAGAGGTAGGGGAGGGGAGAAGGGGGTCGGTCAAGGCTGGGCCAGAGGTAGGAGAGGGGAGAAGGGGGTCGGTCAAGGCTGGGCCAGAGGTAGGGGAGGGGAGTAGGGGGTCGGTCAAGGCTGGGGTAGAGGTAGGGGAGGGGAGAAGGGGGTAGGTCAAGGCTGGGCCAGAGGTAGGGAAGGGGAGAAGAGGGTCGGTCAAGGCTGGGCCAGAGGCAGGAGAGGGGAGAAGGGGGGCGGTCAAGGCTGGGGTAGAGGTAGGAGAGGGGAGTAGGGGGTCGGTCAAGGCTGGGCCAGAGGTAGGAGAGGGGAGTAGGGAGTCGGTCAAGGCTGGGCCAGAGGTAGGGGAGGGGAGAAGTGGGTCGGTCAAGGCTGGGCCAGAGGTAGGAGAGGGGAGTAGGGGGTCGGTCAAGGCTGGGCCAGAGGTAGGGGAGGGGAGAAGGGGGTCGGTCAAGGCTGGGCCAGAGGTAGGGGGGGGGGGGGGAGTAGGGGGTCGGTCAAGGCTGGGCCAGAGGTAGGGGGGGGGGGAGTAGGGGGTCGGTCAAGGCTGGGCCAGAGGTAGGGGGGGGGAGTAGGGGGTCGGTCAAGGCTGGGCCAGAGGTAGGGGGGGGGAGTAGGGGGTCGGTCAAGGCTGGGCCAGAGGTAGGGGGGGGGGGGTAGGGGGTCGGTCAAGGCTGGGCCAGAGGTAGGAGAGGGGAGTAGGGGGTCGGTCAAGGCTGGGCCAGAGGTAGGGGGGGGGAGTAGGGGGTCGGTCAAGGCTGGGCCAGAGGTAGGGGGGGGGAGTAGGGGGTCGGTCAAGGCTGGGCCAGAGGTAGGAGAGGGGAGTAGGGGGTCGGTCAAGGCTGGGCCAGAGGTAGGAGAGGGGAGTAGGGGGTCGGTCAAGGCTGGGCCAGAGGTAGGAGAGGGGAGTAGGGGGAATTAAAGGGGGGTTAAGAGAAGGGGGGTTAAGAACAGGGTGATACAGGGGCAGAAGGTTGTCAAAAAGGGCAGACTAGGGCTGAAAGGCGATCACAGAAGAGGTGCCACCCTGACCTAGCATCCCTCTTCCATCCTATTCAATCTCTCTTGTCCCACCCCTCGCCCTCTACCCCAGTCTTGTCCCACCCCTCACCCTCTCCCCCAGTCTTGTCCCACCCCTCACCCTCTCCCCCAGTCTTGTCCCACCCCTCACCCTCTCCCCCAGTCTTGTCCCACCCCTCACCCTCTCCCCCAGTCTTGTCCCACCCCTCACCCTCTCCCCCAGTCTTGTCCCACCCCTCACCCTCTCCCCCAGTCTTGTCCCACCCCTCACCCTCTCCCCCAGTCTTGTCCCACCCCTCACCCTCTCCCCCAGTCTTACCCACCCCTCGCCCTCTCCCCCAGTCTTACCCCACCCCTCACCCTCTCCCCCAGTCTTACCCACCCCTCGCCCTCTCCCCCAGTCTTACCCCACCCCTCACCCTCTCCCCAAGTCTTGTCCCACCCCTCACCCTCTCCCAAGTCTTGTCCCACCCCTCACCCTCTCCCCCAGTCTTGTCCCACCCCTCACCCTCTCCCCCAGTCTTGTCCCACCCCTCACCCTCTCCCAAGTCTTGTCCCACCCCTCGCCCTCTCCCCCAGTCTTGACCCACCCCTTACCCTCTCCCCCAGTCTTACCCACCCCTCACCCTCTCCCCCAGTCTTGACCCACCCCTCACCCTCTCCCCAAGTCTTGTCCCACCCCTCACCCTCTCCCCCAGTCTTGACTCACCCCTCGCCCTCTCCCCCAGTCTTGACTCACCCCTCGCCCTCTCCCCCAGCCTTGACCCATCCATTTTCCCTGGCATCCCATTCCAGCCTTACCTCTTGACCAAAACACTTGACCTGCCAGCAGCCTGGCGTAGGAACAAAGGATGACATGGAAGGAGGAGAGGAGCGGCCGAGTTCACATGAGAAGGGTTGAAAGACAGTAGCTTAGAAAGAACGGGAGGGAGGGAGGGAGGGAGGGAGGGAGGGAGGGAGGGAGGGAGGGAGGGAGGGAGGGAGGGAGGGAGAACGTTGGAGGAGTCACCAAGTACATACACAGAGGACGCCAAACCCCCCTTTCCCCCGACACACACACACACACACACACACTACAAACTCCACAACAAAGGGTACCTCCTCTTCATCCTCCTCTACATCCAGTACTTCAGAGTCATGTTTAGACATTGGGCTGCTGCCCTGTCCGTCAACATCAGCCCCCGCCCTTAGTCCCGCCTCTTTTCTCAGAAGTCGACCACCCGCAGCTCTCTGTTGGAGTGACACCGTGCTGCCCAACGAGCGCTGGACCTGAGCCTGGTGTATACACACACACACACACACACACACACACACACACACACACACACACACACACATCATTCTCTTTCTATTCCTCCTCAAAACTCAATCACTGCTGTTTCCATCAAACTGCACCTCTACTGTGTCAATGCAAACCCCAGTAAGACTAGCTGTCGCCATTGGCAGAGAGAGAAAGAAAGACCGGAGAAGGCAGAGAGAGAAAGAGGGACCGGAGAAGGCAGAGAGAGAAAGAGAGACCGGAGAAGGCAGAGAGAGAAAGAGAGACCGGAGAAGGCAGAGCGAGAAAGAGAGAACAGAGAAGGTAGAGAGAGAAAGGAGATGGTAGAGAGAGAAAGAAAGAATGGAGAAGGCAGAGAGAGAGAAAGAGAGACCGGAGAAGGCAGAGAGAGAAAGAGAGACCGGAGAAGGCAGAGAGAGCGAAAGAGAGACCAGAGAAGGCAGAGAGAGAAAGAGAGAACAGAGAAGGTAGAGAGCGAAAGGAGATGGTAGAGAGAGAAAGAAAGAACGGAGAAGGCAGAGAGAGAGAAAGAGAGACCGGAGAAGGCAGAAAGAGAAAGAGAGAACAGAGAAGGTAGAGAGAGAAAGGAGATGGTAGAGAGAGAAAGAGAGAACAGAGAAGGTAGAGGGAGAAAGGAGATGGTAGAGAGAGAAAGAGAGAACAGAGAAGGTAGAGGGAGAAAGGAGATGGTAGAGAGAGAAAGAAAGAACGGAGTGGTAAAAATGTACGCTGAAATGAGGAAGAAAGCACTGTTTTCTTCTTAAAGAAGCTCCTATGTCATCGCTTATGTCATCGTCTACATCAAGGCTTTTGTCGATGTAAGACGTTCGCTAATTAAATAACTTCAATTACGTATGTGTGCTGTCAACAAGGGAATTCCCCTGGGTAAGAGGGGGTACTCCGAAACGTACTCTCCTCCTCTCCCTCCATCTCCCTCCTCACTCGCACGCAAACAAGCAATTATTCCCTGTCAAGTGGTAGGACTCTTTGTTTGGTTCCTCTTTGTTTTCTAGTGGGACCGAGTTTAGTGTCGCACTGCAACCTCAAGTGTGTGGATGTGCGTCAGAGAGAGCTCAGAATGTTCCAGAAGCACCAGCTGCAGGTCAAATAGAAAGAGCCCCCTAGCTGGTTACTGACGTCACTAAATATAATGTTGGCGGACGCAGAACTAGAGTCCCCTAGCTGGTTACTGACGTCACTAAATACAATGTTGGCGGACACAGAACTAGAGTCCCCTAGCTGGTTACTGACGTCACTAAATACAATGTTGGCGGACACAGAACTAGAGTCCCCTAGCTGGTTACTGACGTCACTAAATATAATGTTGGCGGACGCAGAACTAGAGTCCCCTAGCTGGTTACTGACGTCACTAAATATAATGTTGGCGGACGCAGAACTAGAGTCCCCTAGCTGGTTACTGACGTCACTAAATATAATGTTGGCGGACACAGAACTAGAGTCCCCTAGCTGGTTACTGACGTCACTAAATATAATGTTGGCGGACGCAGAACTAGAGTCCCCTAGCTGGTTACTGACGTCACTAAATACAGTTGAAGTCGGAAGTTTACATCCACTTAGGTTGGAGTCATTAAAACTCGTTTTTCAACCACTCCACATATTTCTTGTTAACAAACTATAGTTTTGGCAAGTCGGTGAGGACATCTACTTTGTGCATGACACAAGTCATTTTTCCAACAATTGTTTACAGACAGATTATTTCACTTATAATTCACTGTATCACAATTCCAGTGGGTCAGAAGTTGACATACACTAAGTTGACTGTGCCTTTAAACTGCTTGGAAAATTCCAGAAAATAATGTAATAGCTTTAGAAGCTTCTGATAGGCTAATTTACACAATTTGAGTCAATTGGAGGTGTACCTGTGGATGTATTTCAAGGCCTACCTTCAAACTCAGTGCCTATTTGCTTGACATCATGGGAAAATCAAAAGAAATCAGCCAAGACCTCCACAAGTCTGGTTCATCCTTGGGAGCAATTTCCAAACGCCTGAAGGTACCACGTTCATCTGTACAAACAATAGTATGCAAGTATAAACACCATGGGACCACGCAGCCGTCACACCGCTCAGGAAGGAGACGCGTTCTGTCAGCTAGAGATTAACGTACTTTGGTGCGGAAAGTGCAAATCAATTCCAGAAAAATCAAAGGACCTTGTGAAGATGCTGGAGGAAACAGGTACAAAAGTATCTATATCCACAGTAAAACGAGTCCTATATCGACATAACCTGAAAGGCCGCTCAGCAAGGAAGAAGCCACTGCTCCAAAACCGCCATAAAAAAGCCAGATGACGGTTTGCAACTGCACATGGGGACAAAGATCGTACTTTTTGGAGAAATGTCCTCTGGTCTGACGAAACAAAAATAGAACTGTTTTGCCATAATGACCATCGTTATGTTTGGAGGAAAAAGGGGGACGCTTGCAAGCCGAAGAACACCATCCCAACCGTGAAGCACGGGGGTGGCAGCATCATGTTGTGGGGGTGCTTGCTGCAGGAGGGTCTGGGGCACTTCACAAAATAGATGGCATCATGAGGGAGGAAAATTATGTGGATATATTGAAGCAACATCTCAAGACATCAGTCAGGAAGTTAAAGCTTGGTCGCAAATGGGTCTTCCAAATGGACAATGACCCCAACTTCCAAAGTTGTGGCATAATGGATTAAGGATCACAAAGCCCTGACCTCAATCCTATAGAACATTTGTGGGCAGAACTGAAAAAGTGTGTGCGAGCAAGGAGGCCTACAAACCTGACTCAGTTACACCAGCTCTGTCAGGAGGAATGGGCCAAAATTCACCCAACTTATTGTGGGAAGCTAATGGAAGGCTACCCGAAACGTTTGACCCAAGTTAAACAATTTAAAGGCAATGCTACCGAATACTAATTAAGTGTATGTAAACTTCTGACCCACTGGGAATGTGATGAAAGAAATAAAAGCTGAAATAAATCATTCTCTCTACTATTATTCTGACATTTCACATTCTTAAAATAAAGTGGTGATCCTAATTGACCTAAAACAGGGACTTTTTACTAGGATTAAATGACAGGAATTGTGAAAAACTGAGTTTATTAAATGTCTTTGGCAAAGGTGTATGTAAACTTCCGACTTCAACCGTATGATGTTGGAGAACAGAGAACTAGGTAGAGGTAGGAGAGGGGAGAAGGGGGTCGGTCAAGGCTGGGGTAGAGGTAGGGGAGGGGAGAAGGGGGTCGGTCAAGGCTGGGGCAGAGGTAGGAGAGAAGGGGGTCGGTCAAGGCTGGGGCAGAGGTAGGGGAGAAGGGGGTCAGTCAAGGCTGGGGCAGAGATAGGGGAGTAGGGGGTCGGTCAAGGCTGGGGCAGAGGTAGGGGAGTAGGTGGTCGGTCAAGGCTGGGGCAGAGGTAGGGGAGGGGAGAAGGGGGTCGGTCAAGGCTGGGGCAGAGGTAGGGGAGGGGAGAAGGGGGTCGGTCAAGGCTGGGGCAGAGGTAGGGGAGAAGGGGGTCGGTCAAGGCTGGGGCAGAGGTAGGGGAGTAGGGGGTCGGTCAAGGCTGGGGCAGAGGTAGGGGAGGGGAGTAGGGGGTCGGTCAAGGCTGGGCCAGAGGTAGGGGAGAAGGGGGTCGGTCAAGGCTGGGGTAGAGGTAGGAGAGTAGGGGGTCGGTCAAGGCTGGGGTAGAGGTAGGGGAGGGGAGTAGGGGGTCGGTCAAGGCTGGGGTAGAGGTAGGGGAGGGGAGAAGGGGGTCGGTCAAGGCTGGGGTAGAGGTAGGGGAGGGGAGAAGGGGGTCGGTCAAGGCTGGGGCAGAGGTAGGGGAGGGGAGAAGGGGGTCGGTCAAGGCTGGGGTAGAGGTAGGGGAGGGGAGTAGGGGGTCGGTCAAGGCTGGGGTAGAGGTAGGAGAGGGGAGAAGGGGGTCGGTCAAGGCTGGGGTAGAGGTAGGAGAGGGGAGAAGGGGGTCGGTCAAGGCTGGGGCAGAGGTAGGGGAGTAGGGGGTCGGTCAAGGCTGGGACAGAGGTAGGGGAGGGGAGTAGGGGGTCGGTCAAGGCTGGGACAGAGGTAGGGGAGGGGAGTAGGGGGTCGGTCAAGGCTGGGGTAGAGGTAGGGGAGGGGAGAAGGGGGTCGGTCAAGGCTGGGCCAGAGGTAGGGGGGGGGAGTAGGGGGTCGGTCAAGGCTGGGGCAGAGGTAGGGGAGTAGGGGGTCGGTCAAGGCTGGGCCAGAGGTAGGGGAGGGGAGTAGTGGGTCGGTCAAGGCTGGGGCAGAGGTAGGAGAGGGGAGAAGGGGGTCGGTCAAGGCTGGGGCAGAGGTAGGGGAGTAGGGGGTCGGTCAAGGCTGGGCCAGAGGTAGGGGAGGGGAGTAGGGGGTCGGTCAAGGCTGGGGTAGAGGTAGGGGAGGGGAGAAGGGGGTCGGTCAAGGCTGGGGCAGAGGTAGGGGAGGGGAGAAGGGGGTCGGTCAAGGCTGGGCCAGAGGTAGGGGGGGGGAGTTGGGGGTCGGTCAAGGCTGGGCCAGAGGTAGGGGGGGGGAGTAGGGGGTCGGTCAAGGCTGGGGCAGAGGTAGGGGAGTAGGGGGTCGGTCAAGGCTGGGCCAGAGGTAGGGGAGGGGAGTAGGGGGTCGGTCAAGGCTGGGGTAGAGGTAGGGGAGGGGAGAAGGGGGTCGGTCAAGGCTGGGCCAGAGGTAGGGGAGGGGAGTAGGGGGTCGGTCAAGGCTGGGGTAGAGGTAGGGGAGGGGAGAAGGGGGTAGGTCAAGGCTGGGGTAGAGGTAGGGGAGGGGAGAAGGGGGTAGGTCAAGGCTGGGCCAGAGGTAGGGAAGGGGAGAAGAGGGTCGGTCAAGGCTGGGCCAGAGGCAGGAGAGGGGAGAAGGGGGGCGGTCAAGGCTGGGGTAGAGGTAGGAGAGGGGAGTAGGGGGTCGGTCAAGGCTGGGCCAGAGGTAGGAGAGGGGAGTAGGGAGTCGGTCAAGGCTGGGCCAGAGGTAGGGGAGGGGAGAAGTGGGTCGGTCAAGGCTGGGCCAGAGGTAGGAGAGGGGAGTAGGGGGTCGGTCAAGGCTGGGCCAGAGGTAGGGGGGGGGGGGAGTAGGGGGTCGGTCAAGGCTGGGCCAGAGGTAGGGGGGGGGGGGAGTAGGGGGTCGGTCAAGGCTGGGCCAGAGGTAGGGGGGGGGAGTAGGGGGTCGGTCAAGGCTGGGCCAGAGGTAGGGGGGGGGAGTAGGGGGTCGGTCAAGGCTGGGCCAGAGGTAGGGGGGGGGGGGGTAGGGGGTCGGTCAAGGCTGGGCCAGAGGTAGGAGAGGGGAGTAGGGGGTCGGTCAAGGCTGGGCCAGAGGTAGGGGGGGGGAGTAGGGGGTCGGTCAAGGCTGGGCCAGAGGTAGGGGGGGGGAGTAGGGGGTCGGTCAAGGCTGGGCCAGAGGTAGGAGAGGGGAGTAGGGGGTCGGTCAAGGCTGGGCCAGAGGTAGGAGAGGGGAGTAGGGGGTCGGTCAAGGCTGGGCCAGAGGTAGGAGAGGGGAGTAGGGGGAATTAAAGGGGGGTTAAGAGAAGGGGGGTTAAGAACAGGGTGATACAGGGGCAGAAGGTTGTCAAAAAGGGCAGACTAGGGCTGAAAGGCGATCACAGAAGAGGTGCCACCCTGACCTAGCATCCCTCTTCCATCCTATTCAATCTCTCTTTACCCACCCCTCGCCCTCTACCCCAGCCTTGACCCACCCCTCGCCCTCTATCCCAGTCTTGACCCACCCCTCGCCCTCTCTCCCACCCCTCGCCCTCTCCCCCAGTCTTGTCCCACCCCTCACCCTCTCCCCCAGTCTTCTCCCACCCCTCGCCCTCTCCCCCAGTCTTGTCCCACCCCTCACCCTCTCCCCCAGTCTTACCCCACCCCTCACCCTCTCCCCAAGTCTTGTCCCACCCCTCACCCTCTCCCCCAGTCTTACCCACCCCTCACCCTCTCCCCCAGTCTTGACCCACCCCTCACCCTCTCCCCCAGTCTTGACCCACCCCTCACCCTCTCCCCCAGTCTTGACTCACCCCTCGCCCTCTCCCCCAGTCTTGACTCACCCCTCGCCCTCTCCCCCAGCCTTGACCCATCCATTTTCCCTGGCATCCCATTCCAGCCTTACCTCTTGACCAAAACACTTGACCTGCCAGCAGCCTGGCGTAGGAACAAAGGATGACATGGAAGGAGGAGAGGAGCGGCCGAGTTCACATGAGAAGGGTTGAAAGACAGTAGCTTAGAAAGAACGGGAGGGAGGGAGGGAGGGAGGGAGGGAGGGAGGGAGGGAGGGAGGGAGGGAGGGAGGGAGGGAGGGAGGGAGGGAGAATGTTGGAGGAGTCACCAAGTACATACACAGAGGACGCCAAACCCCTCTTTCCCCCGACACACACACACACACACACACACACTACAAACTCCACAACAAAGGGTACCTCCTCTTCATCCTCCTCTACATCCAGTACTTCAGAGTCATGTTTAGACATTGGGCTGCTGCCCTGTCCGTCAACATCAGCCCCCGCCCTTAGTCCCGCCTCTTTTCTCAGAAGTCGACCACCCGCAGCTCTCTGTTGGAGTGACACCGTGCTGCCCAACGAGCGCTGGACCTGAGCCTGGTGTATACACACACACACACACACACACACACACACACACACACACACACACACACACACACACACACACACACACACACACACACACACACACACACATCATTCTCTTTCTATTCCTCCTCAAAACTCAATCACTGCTGTTTCCATCAAACTGCACCTCTACTGTGTCAATGCAAACCCCAGTAAGACTAGCTGTCGCCATTGGCAGAGAGAGAAAGAAAGACCGGAGAAGGCAGAGAGAGAAAGAGGGACCGGAGAAGGCAGAGAGAGAAAGAGAGACCGGAGAAGGCAGAGAGAGAAAGAGAGACCGGAGAAGGCAGAGTGAGAAAGAGAGAACAGAGAAGGTAGAGAGAGAAAGGAGATGGTAGAGAGAGAAAGAAAGAATGGAGAAGGCAGAGAGAGAGAAAGAGAGACCGGAGAAGGCAGAGAGAGAAAGAGAGACCGGAGAAGGCAGAGAGAGCGAAAGAGAGACCAGAGAAGGCAGAGAGAGAAAGAGAGAACAGAGAAGGTAGAGAGCGAAAGGAGATGGTAGAGAGAGAAAGAAAGAACGGAGAAGGCAGAGAGAGAGAAAGAGAGACCGGAGAAGGCAGAAAGAGAAAGAGAGAACAGAGAAGGTAGAGAGAGAAAGGAGATGGTAGAGAGAGAAAGAAAGAACGGAGTGGTAAAAATGTACGCTGAAATGAGGAAGTAAGCACTGTTTTCTTCTTAAAGAAGCTCCTATGTCATCGCTTATGTCATCGTCTACATCAAGGCTTTTGTCGATGTAAGACGTTCGCTAATTAAATAACTTCAATTACGTATGTGTGCTGTCAACAAGGGAATTCCCCTGGGTAAGAGGGGGTACTCCGAAACGTACTCTCCTCCTCTCCCTCCATCTCCCTCCTCACTCGCACGCAAACAAGCAATTATTCCCTGTCAAGTGGTAGGACTCTTTGTTTGGTTCCTCTTTGTTTTCTAGTGGGACCGAGTTTAGTGTCGCACTGCAACCTCAAGTGTGTGGATGTGCGTCAGAGAGAGCTCAGAATGTTCCAGAAGCACCAGCTGCAGGTCAAATAGAAAGAGCCCCCTAGCTGGTTACTGACGTCACTAAATATAATGTTGGCGGACGCAGAACTAGAGTCCCCTAGCTGGTTACTGACGTCACTAAATACAATGTTGGCGGACACAGAACTAGAGTCCCCTAGCTGGTTACTGACGTCACTAAATACAATGTTGGCGGACACAGAACTAGAGTCCCCTAGCTGGTTACTGACGTCACTAAATATAATGTTGGCGGACGCAGAACTAGAGTCCCCTAGCTGGTTACTGACGTCACTAAATATAATGTTGGCGGACACAGAACTAGAGTCCCCTAGCTGGTTACTGACGTCACTAAATATAATGTTGGCGGACACAGAACTAGAGTCCCCTAGCTGGTTACTGACGTCACTAAATATAATGTTGGCGGACGCAGAACTAGAGTCCCCTAGCTGGTTACTGACGTCACTAAATATAATGTTGGCGGACACAGAACTTGAGTCCCCTAGCTGGTTACTGACGTCACTAAATATAATGTTGGCGGACGCAGAACTAGAGTCCCCTAGCTGGTTACTGACGTCACTAAATACAGTTGAAGTCGGAAGTTTACATCCACTTAGGTTGGAGTCATTAAAACTCGTTTTTCAACCACTCCACATATTTCTTGTTAACAAACTATAGTTTTGGCAAGTCGGTGAGGACATCTACTTTGTGCATGACACAAGTCATTTTTCCAACAATTGTTTACAGACAGATTATTTCACTTATAATTCACTGTATCACAATTCCAGTGGGTCAGAAGTTGACATACACTAAGTTGACTGTGCCTTTAAACTGCTTGGAAAATTCCAGAAAATAATGTAATAGCTTTAGAAGCTTCTGATAGGCTAATTTACACAATTTGAGTCAATTGGAGGTGTACCTGTGGATGTATTTCAAGGCCTACCTTCAAACTCAGTGCCTATTTGCTTGACATCATGGGAAAATCAAAAGAAATCAGCCAAGACCTCCACAAGTCTGGTTCATCCTTGGGAGCAATTTCCAAACGCCTGAAGGTACCACGTTCATCTGTACAAACAATAGTATGCAAGTATAAACACCATGGGACCACGCAGCCGTCACACCGCTCAGGAAGGAGACGCGTTCTGTCAGCTAGAGATTAACGTACTTTGGTGCGGAAAGTGCAAATCAATTCCAGAAAAATCAAAGGACCTTGTGAAGATGCTGGAGGAAACAGGTACAAAAGTATCTATATCCACAGTAAAACGAGTCCTATATCGACATAACCTGAAAGGCCGCTCAGCAAGGAAGAAGCCACTGCTCCAAAACCGCCATAAAAAAGCCAGATGACGGTTTGCAACTGCACATGGGGACAAAGATCGTACTTTTTGGAGAAATGTCCTCTGGTCTGACGAAACAAAAATAGAACTGTTTTGCCATAATGACCATCGTTATGTTTGGAGGAAAAAGGGGGACGCTTGCAAGCCGAAGAACACCATCCCAACCGTGAAGCACGGGGATGGCAGCATCATGTTGTGGGGGTGCTTGCTGCAGGAGGGTCTGGGGCACTTCACAAAATAGATGGCATCATGAGGGAGGAAAATTATGTGGATATATTGAAGCAACATCTCAAGACATCAGTCAGGAAGTTAAAGCTTGGTCGCAAATGGGTCTTCCAAATGGACAATGACCCCAACTTCCAAAGTTGTGGCATAATGGATTAAGGATCACAAAGCCCTGACCTCAATCCTATAGAACATTTGTGGGCAGAACTGAAAAAGTGTGTGCGAGCAAGGAGGCCTACAAACCTGACTCAGTTACACCAGCTCTGTCAGGAGGAATGGGCCAAAATTCACCCAACTTATTGTGGGAAGCTAATGGAAGGCTACCCGAAACGTTTGACCCAAGTTAAACAATTTAAAGGCAATGCTACCGAATACTAATTAAGTGTATGTAAACTTCTGACCCACTGGGAATGTGATGAAAGAAATAAAAGCTGAAATAAATCATTCTCTCTACTATTATTCTGACATTTCACATTCTTAAAATAAAGTGGTGATCCTAATTGACCTAAAACAGGGACTTTTTACTAGGATTAAATGACAGGAATTGTGAAAAACTGAGTTTATTAAATGTCTTTGGCAAAGGTGTATGTAAACTTCCGACTTCAACCGTATGATGTTGGAGAACAGAGAACTAGCGTTGGTTACTTCAGATTAACACAGAGAAGATGTTTAGACGGAGGGGAGGAGAGAGGGGGGGTGACGGTAAAGGGGGATGGAATGAAAGAGTAAAAGTGGGAGACCTGTTTATTCTGAGAGGATTATTTGTCAATAAGGAGCTTTGAGAGGCAAGACACACGTCACACAGAGTGTGTGTGTGTGTGTGTGTGTGTGTGTGTGTGTGTGTGTGTGTGTGTGTGTGTGTGTGTGTGTGTGTGTGGTAA
>NC_092096.1:70840523-70880523 GCF_045679555.1 Salvelinus alpinus | reverse complement strand
CCAAAGCAAGTGAAATAGATAATAAACAAAAGTGAAATAAACAATAAAAATGAACAGTAAACATTTAACATACAGAAGTTCCAAAATAATAAAGACATTTCAAATGTCAAATTATGTCTATATACATTGTTGTAACGATGTGTACATAGTTAAAGTACAAAAGGGAAAATAAATAAACATAAATATGGGTTGTATTTACAATGGTGTTCTTCACTGGTTGACCTTTTCTTGTGGCAACAGGTCACAAATCTTGCTGCTGTGATGGCACACTGTGGTATTTCACCCAGTAGATATGGAAGTTTATCAAAATTGGGTTTGTTTTTCGAATTCTTTGTGGATCTGTGTAACCTGAGGGAAATATGTGTCTCTAATATGGTCATACATTTGGCAGGAGGTTAGGAAGTGCAGCTCAGTTTCCACCTCATTTTGTGGGCAGTGTGCACATAGCCTGTCTTCTCTTGAGAGCCAGGTCTGCCTACGGTGGCCTTTCTCAATAGCAAGGCTATGCTCACTGAGTCTGTACATAGTCAAAGCTTTCCTTACTTTTGTGTCAGTCACAGTGGTCAGGTATTCTGTCATTGTGTACTCTCTGTTTAGGGCCAAATAGCATTCTAGTTTGCTCTGTTTTTTTCTTAATTCTTTCCAATGTGTCAAGTAATTATCTTTTTGTTTTCTCATGACTTTGTTGGGTCTAATTGTGTTGCTGTCCTGGGGCTCTGTGGGGTGTGTTTGTGTTTGTGAACAGAGCCCCAGGACCAGCTTGCTTAGGGGACTCTTCTCCAGGTTCATCTCTCTGTAGGTGATGACTTTGTTATGGAAGGTTTGGGAATCAATTCCTTTTAGGTGGTTGTAGAATTTAACGTCTCTTTTCTGGATTTTGATAATTAGTGGGTATCGGCCTAATTCTGCTTTGCTTTCATAATTTGGTGATTTACGTTGTACACGGAGGATAGTTTTGCAGAATTCTGCATGCAGAGTGACTGTGTCATTAACACATTAACACAATATAGCACCATGCCATGCCAGGGGATGGTCTGGTTAATATAGCACTGTGTCATGCCAGGGGATGGTCTGGTTAATATAGCACTGTGTCATGCCAGGGGATGGTCTGTGTTAATATAGCACTGTGTCATGCCAGGGGATGGTCTGTGTTAATATAGCACTGTGCCATGCCAGGGGATGGTCTGGTTAATATAGCACTGTGTCATGCCAGGGGATGGTCTGGTTAATATAGCACTGTGCCAGGGGATGGTCTGGTTAATATAGCACTGTGCCATGCCAGGGGATGGTCTGGTTAATATAGCACTGTGTCATGCCAGGGGATGGTCTGGTTAATATAGCACTGTGCCATGCCAGGGGATGGTCTGGTTAATATAGCACTGTGTCATGCCAGGGGATGGTCTGGTTAATATAGCACTGTGCCATGCCAGGGGATGGTCTGGTTAACATAGCACTGTGTCATGCCAGGGGATGGTCTGGTTAATATAGCACTGTACCAGGGGATGGTCTGGTTAATATAGCACTGTGTCATGCCAGGGGATGGTCTGGTTAATATAGCACTGTGTCATGCCAGGGGATGGTCTGTGTTAATATAGCACTGTGCCATGCCAGGGGGTGGTCTGTGTTAATATAGCACTCTGCCATGCCAGGGGATGGTCTGGTTAATATAGCACTGTGCCATGCCAGGGGATGGTCTGGTTAATATAGCACTGTGTCATGCCAGGGGATGGTCTGGTTAATATAGCACTGTGCCATGCCAGGGGATGGTCTGGTTAATATAGCACTGTGCCAGGGGATGGTCTGGTTAATATAGCACTGTGCCATGCCAGGGGATGGTCTGGTTAATATAGCACTGTGTCATGCCAGGGGATGGTCTGGTTAATATAGCACTGTGTCATGCCAGGGGATGGTCTGGTTAATATAGCACTGTGTCATGCCAGGGGATGGTCTGGTTAATATAGCACTGTGTCATGCCAGAGGATGGTCTGGTTAATATAGCACCATGCCAGAGGATGGTCTGGTTAATATAGCACTGTGCCAGGGGATGGTCTGGTTAATATAGCACTGTGTCATGCCAGGGGATGGTCTGGTTAATATAGCACCATGCCAGGGGATGGTCTGGTTAATATAGCACTGTGTCATGCCAGGGGATGGTCTGGTTAATATAGCACTGTGTCATGCCAGGGGATGGTCTGGTTAATATAGCACTGTGTCATGCCAGGGGATGGTCTGGTTAATATAGCACTGTGTCAAGCCAGGGGATGGTCTGGTTAATATAGCACTGTGCCATGCCAGGGGATGGTCTGGTTAATATAGCACTGTGTCATGCCAGGGGATGGTCTGGTTAATATAGCACTGTGCCATGCCAGGGGATGGTCTGGTTAATATAGCACTGTGCCAGGGGATGGTCTGGTTAATATAGCACTGTGTCATGCCAAGGGATGGTCTGGTTAATATAGCACTGTGCCATGCCAGGGGATGGTCTGGTTAATATAGCACTGTGCCAGGGGATGGTCTGGTTAATATAGCACTGTGCCAGGGGATGGTCTGGTTAATATAGCACTGTGTCATGCCAGGGGATGGTCTGGTTAATATAGCACTGTGCCATGCCAGGGGATGGTCTGGTTAATATAGCACTGTGTCATGCCAGGGGATGGTCTGGTTAATATAGCACTGTGTCATGCCAGGGGATGGTCTGGTTAATATAGCACTGTGTCATGCCAGGGGATGGTCTGGTTAATATAGCACTGTGCCATGCCAGGGGATGGTCTGGTTAATATAGCACTGTGTCATGCCAGGGGATGGTCTGGTTAATATAGCACTGTGTCATGCCAGGGGATGGTCTGGTTAATATAGCACTGTACCAGGGGATGGTCTGGTTAATATAGCACTGTGCCAGGGGATGGTCTGTGTTAATATAGCACTGTGTCAGGGGATGGTCTGGTTAATATAGCACTGTGTCATGCCAGGGGATGGTCTGGTTAATATAGCACTGTGCCATGCCAGGGGATGGTCTGTGTTAATATAGCACTGTGTCATGCCAGGGGATGGTCTGGTTAATATAGCACTGTGCCATGCCAGGGGATGGTCTGTGTTAATATAGCACCATGCCAGGGGATGGTCTGGTTAATATAGCACTGTGTCATGTCAGGGGATGGTCTGTGTTAATATAGCACTGTGTCATGCCAGGGGATGGTCTGGTTAATATAGCACTGTGTCAGGGGATGGTCTGGTTAATATAGCACTGTGCCATGCCAGGGGATGGTCTGGTTAATATAGCACTGTGCCATGCCAGGGGATGGTCTGGTTAATATAGCACTGTGCCATGCCAGGGGATGGTCTGGTTAATATAGCACTGTGCCATGCCAGGGGATGGTCTGTGTTAATATAGCACTGTGCCATGCCAGGGGATGGTCTGGTTAATATAGCACTGTGCCAGGGGATGGTCTGTGTTAATATAGCACTGTGCCAGGGGATGGTCTGGTTAATATAGCACTGTGCCATGCCAGGGGATGGTCTGGTTAATATAGCACTGTGCCAGGGGATGGTCTGGTTAATATAGCACTGTGTCATGCCAGGGGATGGTCTGGTTAATATAGCACCATGCCAGGGGATGGTCTGGTTAATATAGCACTGTGTCATGCCAGGGGATGGTCTGGTTAATATAGCACTGTGCCATGCCAGGGGATGGTCTGGTTAATATAGCACCATGCCAGGGGATGGTCTGGTTAATATAGCACTGTGTCATGCCAGGGGATGGTCTGGTTAATATAGCACTGTGTCATGCCAGGGGATGGTCTGGTTAATATAGCACTGTGCCAGGGGATGGTCTGGTTAATATAGCACTGTGCCAGGGGATGGTCTGTGTTAATATAGCACCATGCCAGGGGATGGTCTGGTTAATATAGCACTGTGTCATGTCAGGGGATGGTCTGGTTAATATAGCACTGTGCCAGGGGATGGTCTGGTTAATATAGCACTGTGCCAGGGGATGGTCTGTGTTAATATAGCACCATGCCAGGGGATGGTCTGGTTAATATAGCACTGTGTCATGCCAGGGGATGGTCTGGTTAATATAGCACTGTGCCATGCCAGGGGATGGTCTGGTTAATATAGCACTGTGCCAGGGGATGGTCTGGTTAATATAGCACTGTGTCATGCCAGGGGATGGTCTGGTTAATATAGCACTGTGCCATGCCAGGGGATGGTCTGGTTAATATAGCACTGTGCCAGGGGATGGTCTGGTTAATATAGCACTGTGTCATGCCAGGGGATGGTCTGGTTAATATAGCACTGTGCCATGTCAGGGGATGGTCTGGTTAATATAGCACTGTGCCATGCCAGGGGATGGTCTGTGTTAATATAGCACTGTGCCATGCCAGGGGATGGTCTGGTTAATATAGCACTGTACCAGGGGATGGTCTGGTTAATATAGCACTGTGCCATGCCAGGGGATGGTATGGTTAATATAGCACTGTGCCAGGGGATGGTCTGTGTTAATATAGCACTGTGTCAGGGGATGGTCTGTGTTAATATAGCACCATGCCAGGGGATGGTCTGGTTAATATAGCACTGTGCCATGCCAGGGGATGGTCTGGTTAATATAGCACTGTGTCATGCTAGGGGATGGTCTGGTTAATATAGCACTGTACCAGGGGATGGTCTGGTTAATATAGCACTGTGTCATGCCAGGGGATGGTCTGGTTAATATAGCACTGTGCCATGCCAGGGGATGGTCTGGTTAATATAGCACTGTGTCATGTCAGGGGATGGTCTGGTTAATATAGCACTGTGCCATGCCAGGGGATGGTCTGGTTAATATAGCACTGGGCCATGCCAGGGGATGGTCTGTGTTAATATAGCACTGTGCCATGCCAGGGGATGGTCTGGTTAATATAGCACTGTGTCATGCCAGGGGATGGTCTGTGTTAATATAGCACTGTGTCATGCCAGGGGGTGGTCTGTGTTAATATAGCACTGTGTCATGCCAGGGGATGGTCTGTGTTAATATAGCACTGTGTCATGCCAGGGGATGGTCTGGTTAATATAGCACTGTGCCAGGGGATGGTCTGTGTTAATATAGCACTGTGCCAGGGGATGGTCTGGTTAATATAGCACTGTGTCATGTCAGGGGATGGTCTGGTTAATATAGCACTGTGTCATGTCAGGGGATGGTCTGGTTAATATAGCACTGTGCCATGCCAGAGGATGGTCTGGTTAATATAGCACTGTGCCATGCCAGGGGATGGTCTGGTTAATATAGCACTGTGCCATGCCAGAGGATGGTCTGGTTAATAGAGCACTGTGCCATGCCAGAGGATGGTCTGGTTAATATAGCACTGTGCCATGCCAGGGGATGGTCTGGTTAATATAGCACTCGGTCATGTCAGGGGATGGTCTGTGTTAATATAGCACTGTACCAGGGGATGGTCTGGTTAATATAGCACTGTGTCATGCCAGGGGATGGTCTGGTTAATATAGCACTGTGTCATGCCAGGGGATGGTCTGTGTTAATATAGCACTGTGCTATGCCAGGGGATGGTCTGGTTAATATAGCACTGTGTCATGCCAGGGGATGGTTTGGTTAATATAGCACTGTGCCATGCCAGGGGATGGTCTGGTTAATATAGCACTGTGCCATGCCAGGGGATGGTCTGGTTAATATAGCACTGGGTCATGTCAGGGGATGGTCTGTGTTAATATAGCACTGTACCAGGGGATGGTCTGGTTAATATAGCACTGTGCCATGCCAGGGGATGGTCTGGTTAATATAGCACTGTGTCATGCCAGGGGATGGTCTGGTTAATATAGCACTGTGTCATGCCAGGGGATGGTCTGGTTAATATAGCACTGTGTCATGCCAGGGGATGGTCTGTGTTAATATAGCACTGTACCAGGGGATGGTCTGTGTTAATATAGCACTGTGCTATGCCAGGGGATGGTCTGGTTAATATAGCACTGTGTCATGCCAGGGGATGGTCTGGTTAATATAGCACTGTGCCATGCCAGGGGATGGTCTGGTTAATATAGCACTGGGTCATGCCAGGGGATGGTCTGGTTAATATAACACTGTGTCATGCCAGGGGATGGTCTGGTTAATATAGCACTGTGTCATGCCAGGGGATGGTCTGTGTTAATATAGCACTGGGTCATGTCAGGGGATGGTCAGTGTTAATATAGCACTGTACCAGGGGATGGTCTGGTTAATATAGCACTGTGCCATGCCAGGGGATGGTCTGGTTAATATAGCACTGTGTCATGCCAGGGGATGGTCTGGTTAATATAGCACTGTGTCATGCCAGGGGATGGTCTGTGTTAATATAGCACTGTACCAGGGGATGGTCTGGTTAATATAGCACTGTGCCATGCCAGGGGATGGTCTGGTTAATATAGCACTGGGCCATGCCAGGGGATGGTCTGTGTTAATATAGCACTGTGCCATGCCAGGGGATGGTCTGGTTAATATAGCACTGTGTCATGCCAGGGGATGGTCTGTGTTAATATAGCACTGTGTCATGCCAGGGGGTGGTCTGTGTTAATATAGCACTGTGTCATGCCAGGGGATGGTCTGTGTTAATATAGCACTGTGTCATGCCAGGGGATGGTCTGGTTAATATAGCACTGTGTCATGTCAGGGGATGGTCTGGTTAATATAGCACTGTGCCAGGGGATGGTCTGTGTTAATATAGCACTGTGCCAGGGGATGGTCTGGTTAATATAGCACTGTGTCATGCCAGGGGATGGTCTGGTTAATATAGCACTGTGTCATGTCAGGGGATGGTCTGGTTAATATAGCACTGTGCCATGCCAGAGGATGGTCTGGTTAATATAGCACTGTGCCATGCCAGGGGATGGTCTGGTTAATATAGCACTGTGCCATGCCAGAGGATGGTCTGGTTAATATAGCACTGTGCCATGCCAGAGGATGGTCTGGTTAATATAGCACTGTGCCATGCCAGGGGATGGTCTGGTTAATATAGCACTGGGTCATGTCAGGGGATGGTCTGTGTTAATATAGCACTGTACCAGGGGATGGTCTGGTTAATATAGCACTGTGTCATGCCAGGGGATGGTCTGGTTAATATAGCACTGTGTCATGCCAGGGGATGGTCTGTGTTAATATAGCACTGTGCTATGCCAGGGGATGGTCTGGTTAATATAGCACTGTGCCATGCCAGGGGATGGTCTGGTTAATATAGCACTGTGCCATGCCAGGGGATGGTCTGGTTAATGTAGCACTGTGCCATGCCAGGGGATGGTCTGGTTAATATAGCACTGGGTCATGTCAGGGGATGGTCTGTGTTAATATAGCACTGTACCAGGGGATGGTCTGGTTAATATAGCACTGTGCCATGCCAGGGGATGGTCTGGTTAATATAGCACTGTGTCATGCCAGGGGATGGTCTGGTTAATATAGCACTGTGTCATGCCAGGGGATGGTCTGGTTAATATAGCACTGTGTCATGCCAGGGGATGGTCTGTGTTAATATAGCACTGTACCAGGGGATGGTCTGTGTTAATATAGCACTGTGCTATGCCAGGGGATGGTCTGGTTAATATAGCACTGTGTCATGCCAGGGGATGGTCTGGTTAATATAGCACTGTGCCATGCCAGGGGATGGTCTGGTTAATATAGCACTGGGTCATGCCAGGGGATGGTCTGGTTAATATAACACTGTGTCATGCCAGGGGATGGTCTGGTTAATATAGCACTGTGCCATGCCAGGGGATGGTCTTGTTAATATAGCACTGGGTCATGTCAGGGGATGGTCAGTGTTAATATAGCACTGTACCAGGGGATGGTCTGGTTAATATAGCACTGTGCCATGCCAGGGGATGGTCTGGTTAATATAGCACTGTGTCATGCCAGGGGATGGTCTGGTTAATATAGCACTGTGTCATGCCAGGGGATGGTCTGTGTTAATATAGCACTGTACCAGGGGATGGTCTGGTTAATATAGCACTGTGCCATGCCAGGGGATGGTCTGTGTTAATATAGCACTGTGCTATGCCAGGGGATGGTCTGGTTAATATAGCACTGTGTCATGCCAGGGGATGGTCTGGTTAATATAGCACTGTGTCAGGGGATGGTCTGGTTAATATAGCACTGTGCCAGGGGATGGTCTGGTTAATATAGCACTGTGTCATGCCAGGGGATGGTCTGTGTTAATATAGCACTGTGCTATGCCAGGGGATGGTCTGTGTTAATATAGCACTGTGTCATGCCAGGGGATGGTCTGGTTAATATAGCACTGTGTCATGCCAGGGGATGGTCTGGTTAATATAGCACTGTGTCATGCCAGGGGATGGTCTGGTTAATATAGCACTGTGCCATGCCAGGGGATGGTCTGGTTAATATAGCACTGGGCCATGCCAGGGGATGGTCTGTGTTAATATAGCACTGTGCCATGCCAGGGGATGGTCTGGTTAATATAGCACTGTGTCATGCCAGGGAATGGTCTGTGTTAATATAGCACTGTGTCATGCCAGGGGGTGGTCTGTGTTAATATAGCACTGTGTCATGCCAGGGGATGGTCTGGTTAATATAGCACTGTGTCATGTCAGGGGATGGTCTGGTTAATATAGCACTGTGCCAGGGGATGGTCTGTGTTAATATAGCACTGTGCCAGGGGATGGTCTGGTTAATATAGCACTGTGTCATGCCAGGGGATGGTCTGGTTAATATAGCACTGTGCCATGCCAGGGGATGGTCTGGTTAATATAGCACTGGGTCATGCCAGGGGATGGTCTGGTTAATATAACACTGTGTCATGCCAGGGGATGGTCTGGTTAATATAGCACTGTGCCATGCCAGGGGATGGTCTGGTTAATATAGCACTGTGCCAGGGGATGGTCTGGTTAATATAGCACTGTGTCATGTCAGGGGATGGTCTGGTTAATATAGCACTGTGTGTCAGGGGATGGTCTGGTTAATATAGCACTGTGTCGCAGGGGATGGTCTGTGTTAATATAGCACTGTGCCAGGGGATGGTCTGGTTAATATAGCACCATGCCAGGGGATGGTCTGGTTAATATAGCACTGTGCCATGCCAGGGGATGGTCTGTGTTAATATAGCACTGTGTCATGCCAGGGGATGGTCTGGTTAATATAGCACTGTGTCATGCCAGGGGATGGTCTGGTTAATATAGCACTGTGCCAGGGGATGGTCTGGTTAATATAGCACTGTATCATGCCAGGGGATGGTCTGTGTTAATATAGCACTGTGTCATGCCAGGGGATGGTCTGTATTAATATAGCACTGTGTCATGCCAGGGGATGGTCTGGTTAATATAGCACTGTGCCATGCCAGGGGATGGTCTGGTTAATATAGCACTGTGTCATGCCAGGGGATGGTCTGTGTTAATATAGCACTGTGTCATGCCAGGGGATGGTCTGTGTTAAAATAGCACTGTGCCAGGGGATGGTCTGGTTAATATAGCACTGTGCCATGCCAGGGGATGGTCTGTGTTAATATAGCACTGTGCCAGGGGATGGTCTAGTTAATATAGTACGGTGTTTGGAGGATATATTGGCACGGTTCTCATACATTATCACATTAGCAAGATTTGTGACCTGTTGCCACAAGAAAAGAGCAACCAGTGAAGAACAAACCCCATTGTAAATACAACCTATATTTATGTTTGTTTATTTAACTATTTGCACATTGTTACAACACTATATAGAACTATTGTCACGGCCGTCAACAGAAGTAGACCAAAGCGCAGCGAGCGTACATATTCCTTTATTTATATGACGCCGACAAAAACAATAAACCAACCAAAACAACCGTGAAGCTAAAGGGCTATGTGCCACAAACAAAGTTGACCTCCCACAAAGACAGGTGGGAAAAAGGGCTACCTAAGTATGGTTCTCAATCAGAGACAACGATAGACAGCTGTCCCTGATTGAGAACCATACCCGGCCAAAACATAGAAATACAAATAATAGAACTAAAGAACATAGAATACCCACCCCAAATCACACCCAGACCAACCCAAATAGAGACATAAAAAGGATCTCTAAGGTCAGGGCGTGACAAATATCACATTTGAAATGTGTCTATTCCTTTGGAACTCGTGAGTGTAATGTTTATTGTTTATTTCACTTTTGTTTATATTCCATTTCACTTGCTTTGGCAATGTTAACATACGTTTCCCATGCCAATAAAGCCCTTTGAACTGAAATGAGAGACAGAGACAGATTTTTGCATTCGGTTCTGCATTCTATCCAGCAGACGGCACCATGGCGCCATCTATGAACGGAGATACAATGCTGAGAGCCGTTACTGCAGCATTCAATGTTAGCAGAACAAACCCTGAGGACGGGTACAAGGCAACCGGGTACGAGCTCCACTGATCCATTAGGGCCGCAAAAAGACAACTCAGACTCACATCGCATGTGGCAAGGACTTCTGACTACAAAGGCAAATCCAGCTGTGCAGTGCCACCCCTCCCATTTAACATTTACATTTAAGTCATTTAGCAGACGCTCTTATCCAGAGCGACTTACAAAATTGGAAAGTTCATACATATTCATCCTGGTCCCCCCGTGGGGAATGAACCCACAACCCTGGCGTTGCAAGCGCCATGCTCTACCAACTGAGCCACACCTCCCCCGCCCCCAAACCTCCCTCCCAGACGAGCTTCTCTACGGAGCCTTCAGGAAGTATTCACACCCCTTGACTTTTTCCACATTTTGTTGTTACAACCTGAATTCAAAATGGACGACGTGTAGATGGTTGTCGTCACACAATACCCCATCATGTCAACGTGGAATTATGTTTTACATTTTTTTAACAAATTTATTAAAATTGAAATTGAGTCAAAAGTACTCCACCCCTTATGGCAAGTCTAAATAAGTTCAGGAGTAAAAATGTGCTTAACAAGTCACATAATAAGTTGCATGGACTCACTCTGTGTACAATAATAGTGTTGAACATGATTTCTGAATGACTCTCACCTCTGTAAACCACACATACAGATAATTGTAAGGTCCCTCAGTCGAGCAATGAATTTCAAACACAGATTCAACCACAAAGACCAGGGAGGTTTTCCAATGTCTTGCAAAAGGGCACCTATTGGTAGATGGGTAAAAATAATTTAAAAAGCAGACATTGAACATCCCTTTGAACATGGTGAAGTTATTAATTACACTTTGGATGTTGTATCAACACACCCAGTCACTACAAAGATACAGGTGTCCTTCCTAACTCAGTGGCCGGAGAGGAAGGAAACCGCTCAGGGATTTCACCATGAGGCTAATGGTGACATTAAAAGAGTTAAAAAAATATATATATATATTAAAATATTGGTTGACTGAAAGAAGTCTGTTCTTTCGACCAATCGATTGCTCAAAATGTTTAAACCTGTATTTCTCTCTCTCTATTATATAAATATATACACACACACACGCGTGTTTTAATAAAATCAACTATGAATTTATAATAATGTCTTCATATCTCCAAATCATTGTCATGCGGTTAATCAAAATTCTATCCAAATCTAAATGAAAATGAAACAAACCTAAAAAGTAACTTCCATTGCCAACTATGTAAAAATATCCTACATAAAGCCAACAAATAAAAACATTGCAGCCTGCAGGTAAAGAATATCCTGATAAAAATAAATATCATAAAAATCACATTGGCAACACGTCTGCAACAAACTTGCAATATTGTATAAACGATTTACCTGGGTCCGGGCTGAAGCTTGAAACATTGTATAAACGATTTACCTGGGTCCGGGCTGGAGCTTGCAACATTGTATAAACGATTTACCTGGGTCCGGGCTGGAGCTTGCAACATTGTATAAACGATTTACCTGGGTCCGGGCTGGAGCTTGCAACATTGTATAAACGATTTACCTGGGTCCGGGCTGGAGCTTGCAACATTGTATAAACGATTTACCTGGGTCCGGGCTGGAGCTTGCAACATTGTATAAACGATTTACCTGGGTCCGGGCTGGAGCTTGCAACATTGTATAAACGATTTACCTGGGTCCGGGCTGGAGCTTGCAACATTGTATAAACGATTTACCTGGGTCCGGGCTGGAGCTTGCAACATTGTATAAACGATTTACCTGGGTCCGGGCTGGAATCGGCCATAAATTTGAAGAAATTGAGATATGACCTAGGACAAGACATGATACTCATAAAGAATGCATGAAGTGCAAAGCCTTCAGGAAATGACCAATCACCTACCAGCATATAATTCCCCAAGGAAGTGCAATGGCCGAGGATCACACGGGCAATTCCACGGGTAATCAGAATTACGCTTTGACTCAGTTTTTCAATTTAAATCTATGCCAAAAAATAAAAAATACATTGATTTCAAAGTTTAACGAACCATACAACTATGCACAATGACAAGTCCTCTAAAATATTTTACAAAAATGAATTTAGTAGAAGATGCAAACTGTGTTAATGGAATTACGATAAAAATCTACCTTAGGATTTTAATGAGACCACATTTTCAAAACTATATTGAACAAAAATAGACGCAACATGCAACAATTTCAATGATTTTACTGAGTTACAGTTCATAAAAGAAAATCAGTCAATTGAAATAAATTAATTAGGGCCTAATCTATGGATTTCACATGACTGGGCAGGGACCAAGCCATGGGTGGGCCTGGGAGGGCCCCCTGGGGAGCCAGGCCCAGCCAATCAGAAGGAGTTTTTACCCCACAAAAGGGCTTTATTACAGACAGAAATACTCCCCAGTGTCATCAGCTGTTTGGGTGGCTGGTCAATCAGTAAGGGTGCTAGTTACAGTACATTTTTATTTAACTAGGCAAGTCAGTTAAGAACAAATTCTTATTTACAATGACGGCTGAGGAACAGTGGGTTAACTGCCTTGTTCAGGGGCAGAACGACAGATTTTTACCTTGTCAGCTCGGAGATTTGATCTAGCAACTTTTACATAATTTATGATTATGATTTCCCATTGCAGCCAATACAGTTGCAGTAAATGCATTACAGATTTTTTTGGTAATTCCGTTACCAATTTGGTAACTGATTAAAAAAAGTCTTAAAAGGTATCAGAAATGCATCAAAACACAATACTGCTGACCTAATAACTAATTAAACTAACAAGCCAACTTCAATAACAACTAGCCCAGCTAACTAGTTAGCATAATAACTAGCATAATAAACTGTTTTGGTAGTTTGTCAGCTGTTAGTCACTTTGGCTAGTTACATTGGGGGTAGTTTGCACAGCTAATCGGATGACACTTGTCAGTGTTAATCCCAATTTGGAAAATATTAACTGAAAACAGCGGTTCATAATCACTACAATTTAGGCTTTGGCCTGAATAACACGTGTGTGGGTGTGTGTGGTTAACTAGCCAATACAACTAACGTTAGGCAGATGGCTATAATACTAGCTTCTTCAACAAGTTTGAACAGGCTAGCGAGCATTATGGTTATGAATAATCCAGAAAAAGTTGTTAGTTCAGCTAGTCGAAGAGGGAGAGACCCGAGTCCAGTCGCTTTTCAACCGTTCCCCAGTTAACGGGAAAATGCCTTTACGCAAAGTGGAGGTATACAAGAATATGTCCCGATCCTAGACTCGTTCTTACCGGAGTGTCGGCCCGGTACAGTTCATGTCTGTGCTCTCTATCTCCCGTAGGATGCGTTGCTATGTCAACATTCTCCATGTTTTCATATCCCCAGTAAAACAGAATAAACGCCGCTCCTTGCGTCACCTAAAAAACAACGCAGGGACTCCTTTGAGTTCCCTTGCTAGCTACTTGCCCACTTTCCCTTGCTATACCTAGTGTTTGGTTGCCATCTCCTTGCAATAAAGGACTTATGCAAACAATTTGAGATAACTTGTATGACAATCTGAATGGTGACAGAGCTTCACATTTCCATATTCTGACCTAGCCCAACAATGGACTAAACGAGCCTAAAGTTACACATTATAGTCCAAGGACCGTACATTTATTGTTTAATTAAAGGACGTAAATCAATGATCAATTGCGGTATGGTTCTAGAAACGTGAATCCCTCTGTCATATAACATCAAAATAATTGCACAAATACAAAATACACACTTACGGTACACTGTTTTAAGCGATGCGTGTTATTAAGGTTCAGACCGAATGTCAGGGCTCTTAATTAACAAAACTACCCCGGTACAGACGACGCCTTTGTACAATTACTATTATGTGTAATGGAACTGACAGTCATGATCAACCACTAATTCTGACCATATAAACATCATTCTCTCCTATCGTCCATGAATCCTGGATTATCGGATTCAAGCGAGGTGGCAGCAATGTTCCCTTCTCTTCTCTTTGCACATTCATTGCTAATGCTGCGCTGCTCAATAAGATAAAAGTGTTGTGACACTTCCCCTTCCACTCTCTGTTTCTATAATCAGTCCATGTTTTGCTTTGACCTCGGTCTGTGGCAGGTGGGCGTGGTCACAAGGTATAATAGTTTTATATTATAGTCCAGTTGAGGGCGATAATGCAACTTATTGGATGCCATCCGCAGGTTAAACCCCACCGAAGAAGAACTGCGCATCACTAGCGCAGATATTTCACCGGATGTATAAATGTGAAGCATCCGCTTGGGGTTTCCATGGTAGTGAGAGGAAGCCCAGTGGCCGGCAGTGGGAGAAGATGGAACGATATGAATTTTGGCCGACATTTTGCAAATTCTCTCATCGATGAAACATTTGATCTCAATACAATGTTCTGTTCCAAAAACTAGAATATGTTACGAACAGAGTGGAATAAGTTTTGTACATTTTACCCTTTGCTAAAGTTTTTTAAAATAGTGTTGTTTAGAAGGAGTGCACAGGCGCACTTCACAGAGTAGGCGTTCCCTAACGGAAATGTGCAAATATATGTGCTACAACGCGCCAATAGGATCTCGCTAACTTGAATTTGGCTCTGCCCACAAAGACTCTTTCTTCCTGTTTGAAACGACGGGCTGTGGTCTATCTTGGTCTAGTTATAATATCTGTGTCACTAGCGTCAGGGTCAACGTGCAAAGCGTCTGAAAAAAACGACAACAGAAGCATGAAGGTAAGATAACTGCAAATAAATATTCAATAAACATCTCTAAACCTAATTAAAACGTACACATGAACAGCTTGTTTCAATGCAAAGTCACGGAATGCTGCGAATACATTGTCTTGGTATGTTTTTGTAACTGAGTAGCCTGCAGAATGGTGAGCCGTTTATGATTGCATGGCAGACACAGGATCAAGCCAAGGAACATAGTCCATTTATTGTCATTGGTGCAAAAGGACAAATGTAGCTAACGAGAGGCTTAGGCCTTCAAGCGTTGCGTCTTGTTTTGTACAGTATTACATTATCTGTCTGTTGTAGTCTATCAGATGGTTACAGGGTTAGTGGTGTAGTCTGTTACAGGGTCAGTGTTGTAGTCTGTTACAGGGTTAGTGGTGTAGTCTGTTACAGGGTCAGTGGTGTAGTCTGTTACAGGGTCAGTGGTGTAGTCTGTTACAGGGTCAGTGGTGTAGTCTGTTACAGGGTCAGTGTTGTAGTCTGTTACAGGGTCAGTGGTGTAGTCTGTTACAGGGTCAGTGTTGTAGTCTGTTACAGGGTCAGTGGTGTAGTCTGTTACAGGGTCAGTGGTGTAGTCTGTTACAGGGTCAGTGTTGTAGTCTGTTACAGGGTCAGTGTTGTAGTCTGTTACAGGGTCAGTGGTGTAGTCTGTTACAGGGTCAGTGGTGTAGTCTGTTACAGATTCAGTGTTGTAGTCTGTTACAGGGTCAGTGGTGTAGTCTGTTACAGGGTCAGTGGTGTAGTCTGTTACAGGGTCAGTGTTGTAGTCTGTTACAGGGTCAGTGGTGTAGTCTGTTACAGGGTCAGTGGTGTAGTCTGTTACAGGGTCAGTGGTGTAGTCTGTTACAGGGTTGTAGTCTGTTACAGGGTCAGGGTTGTAGTCTGTTACAGGGTCAGTGTTGTAGTCTGTTACAGGGTCAGTGGTGTAGTCTGTTACAGGGTCAGTGGTGTAGTCTGTTACAGGGTCAGTGTTGTAGTCTGTTACAGGGTCAGTGTTGTAGTCTGTTACCGGGTCAGTGGTGTAGTCTGTTACAGGGTCAGTGGTGTAGTCTGTTACAGGGTTGTAGTCTGTTACAGGGTCAGGGTTGTAGTCTGTTACAGGGTCAGTGTTGTAGTCTGTTACAGGGTCAGTGGTGTAGTCTGTTACAGGGTCAGTGGTGTAGTCTGTTACAGGGTCAGTGTTGTAGTCTGTTACAGGGTCAGTGTTGTAGTCTGTTACCGGGTCAGTGTTGTAGTCTATCAGATGGTTACAGGGTCAGTGTTGTAGTCTGTTACCGGGTCAGTGGTGTAGTCTGTTACAGGGTCAGTGTTGTAGTCTGTTACCGGGTCAGTGTTGTAGTCTGTTACAGGGTCAGTGGTGTAGTCTGTTACAGGGTCAGTTGTGTAGTCTGTTACAGGGTCAGTGGTGTAGTCTGTTACAGGGTCAGTGGTGTAGTCTGTTACAGGGTCAGTGGTGTAGTCTGTTACAGGGTCAGTGGTGTAGTCTGTTACAGGGTCAGTGGTGTAGTCTGTTACAGGGTCAGTGGTGTAGTCTGTTACAGGGTCAGTGGTGTAGTCTGTTACAGGGTCAGTGGTGTAGTCTGTTACAGGGTCAGTGGTGTAGTCTGTTACAGGGTCAGTGGTGTAGTCTGTTACAGGGTCAGTGGTGTAGTCTGTTACAAGGTCAGTGGTCTGTTACAGGGTTGTAGTCTGTTACAGGGTCAGTGGTGTAGTCTGTTACAGGGTCAGTGTTGTAGTCTGTTACCGGGCCAGTGGTGTAGTCTGCTACAGGGTCAGTGGTGTAGTCTGTTACAGGGTTGTAGTCTGTTACAGGGTCAGTGTTGTAGTCTGTTACAGGGTCAGTGGTGTAGTCTGTTACAGGGTCAGTGGTGTAGTCTGTTACAGGGTCAGTGGTGTAGTCTGTTACAGGGTCAGTGGTGTAGTCTGTTACAGGGTCAGTGTTGTAGTCTGTTACAGGGTCAGTGGTGTAGTCTGTTACAGGGTCAGTGTTGTAGTCTGTTACAGGGTTGTAGTCTGTTACAGGGTCAGTGGTGTAGTCTGTTACAGGGTCAGTGGTGTAGTCTGTTACAGGGTTGTAGTCTGTTACAGGGTCAGTGGTGTAGTCTGTTACAGGGTCAGTGGTGTAGTCTGTTACAGGGTCAGTGTTGTAGTCTGTTACAGGGTCAGTGGTGTAGTCTGTTACAGGGTCAGTGTTGTAGTCTGTTACAGGGTCAGTGGTGTAGTCTGTTACAGGGTTGTAGTCTGTTACAGGGTCAGTGTTGTAGTCTGTTACCGGGTCAGTGTTGTAGTCTGTTACAGGGTCAGTGTTGTAGTCTGTTACAGGGTCAGTGGTGTAGTCTGTTACAGGGTCAGTGGTGTAGTCTGTTACAGGGTCAGTGGTGTAGTCTGTTACAGGGTCAGTGTTGTAGTCTGTTACAGGGTCAGTGTTGTAGTCTGTTACAGGGTCAGTGGTGTAGTCTGTTACAGGGTCAGTGGTGTAGTCTGTTACAGGGTCAGTGGTGTAGTCTGTTACAGGGTTGTAGTCTGTTACAGGGTCAGTGGTGTAGTCTGTTACAGGGTCAGTGTTGTAGTCTGTTACAGGGTCAGTGGAGTAGTCTGTTACAGGGTCAGTGGTGTAGTCTGTTACAGGGTCAGTGGTGTAGTCTGTTACAGGGTCAGTGGTGTAGTCTGTTACAGGGTCAGTGTTGTAGTCTGTTACAGGGTCAGTGTTGTAGTCTGTTACAGGGTCAGTGGTGTAGTCTGTTACAGGGTCAGTGTTGTAGTCTGTTACAGGGTCAGTGTTGTAGTCTGTTACAGGGTCAGTGGTGTAGTCTGTTACAGGGTCAGTGGTGTAGTCTGTTACAGATTCAGTGTTGTAGTCTGTTACAGGGTCAGTGGTGTAGTCTGTTACAGGGTCAGTGGTGTAGTCTGTTACAGGGTCAGTGTTGTAGTCTGTTACAGGGTCAGTGGTGTAGTCTGTTACAGGGTCAGTGGTGTAGTCTGTTACAGGGTCAGTGGTGTAGTCTGTTACAGGGTTGTAGTCTGTTACAGGGTCAGGGTTGTAGTCTGTTACAGGGTCAGTGTTGTAGTCTGTTACAGGGTCAGTGGTGTAGTCTGTTACAGGGTCAGTGGTGTAGTCTGTTACAGGGTCAGTGTTGTAGTCTGTTACAGGGTCAGTGTTGTAGTCTGTTACCGGGTCAGTGGTGTAGTCTGTTACAGGGTCAGTGGTGTAGTCTGTTACAGGGTTGTAGTCTGTTACAGGGTCAGGGTTGTAGTCTGTTACAGGGTCAGTGTTGTAGTCTGTTACAGGGTCAGTGGTGTAGTCTGTTACAGGGTCAGTGGTGTAGTCTGTTACAGGGTCAGTGTTGTAGTCTGTTACAGGGTCAGTGTTGTAGTCTGTTACCGGGTCAGTGTTGTAGTCTATCAGATGGTTACAGGGTCAGTGTTGTAGTCTGTTACCGGGTCAGTGGTGTAGTCTGTTACAGGGTCAGTGTTGTAGTCTGTTACCGGGTCAGTGTTGTAGTCTGTTACAGGGTCAGTGGTGTAGTCTGTTACAGGGTCAGTTGTGTAGTCTGTTACAGGGTCAGTGGTGTAGTCTGTTACAGGGTCAGTGGTGTAGTCTGTTACAGGGTCAGTGGTGTAGTCTGTTACAGGGTCAGTGGTGTAGTCTGTTACAGGGTCAGTGGTGTAGTCTGTTACAGGGTCAGTGGTGTAGTCTGTTACAGGGTCAGTGGTGTAGTCTGTTACAGGGTCAGTGGTGTAGTCTGTTACAGGGTCAGTGGTGTAGTCTGTTACAGGGTCAGTGGTGTAGTCTGTTACAGGGTCAGTGGTGTAGTCTGTTACAGGGTCAGTGGTCTGTTACAGGGTTGTAGTCTGTTACAGGGTCAGTGGTGTAGTCTGTTACAGGGTCAGTGTTGTAGTCTGTTACCGGGCCAGTGGTGTAGTCTGCTACAGGGTCAGTGGTGTAGTCTGTTACAGGGTTGTAGTCTGTTACAGGGTCAGTGTTGTAGTCTGTTACAGGGTCAGTGTTGTAGTCTGTTACCGGGCCAGTGGTGTAGTCTGTTACAGGGCCAGTGGTGTAGTCTGCTACAGGGTCAGTGTTGTAGTCTGTTACAGGGTCAGTGGTGTAGTCTGTTACAGGGTCAGTGTTGTAGTCTGATACAGGGTCAGTGGTGTAGTCTGTTACAGGGTCAGTGGTGTAGTCTGTTACAGGGTCAGTGTTGTAGTCTGTTACAGGGCCAGTGGTGTAGTCTGTTACAGGGCCAGTGGTGTAGTCTGTTACAGGGTCAGTGGTGTAGTCTGTTACAGGGTCAGTGGTGTAGTCTGTTACAGGGTCAGTGGTGTAGTCTGTTACAGGGCCAGTGGTGTAGTCTGTTACAGGGTCAGTGGTGTAGTCTGTTACAGGGTCAGTGGTGTAGTCTGTTACAGGGTCAGTGTTGTAGTCTGTTACAGGGTCAGTGGTGTAGTCTGTTACAGGGTTGTAGTCTGTTACAGGGTCAGTGTTGTAGTCTGTTACAGGGTCAGTGGTGTAGTCTGTTACAGGGTCAGTGGTGTAGTCTGTTACAGGGTCAGTGTTGTAGTCTGTTACAGGGTCAGTGGTGTAGTCTGTTACAGGGTCAGTGTTGTAGTCTGTTACAGGGTTGTAGTCTGTTACAGGGTCAGTGGTGTAGTCTGTTACAGGGTCAGTGGTGTAGTCTGTTACAGGGTTGTAGTCTGTTACAGGGTCAGTGGTGTAGTCTGTTACAGGGTCAGTGGTGTAGTCTGTTACAGGGTCAGTGTTGTAGTCTGTTACAGGGTCAGTGGTGTAGTCTGTTACAGGGTCAGTGTTGTAGTCTGTTACAGGGTCAGTGGTGTAGTCTGTTACAGGGTTGTAGTCTGTTACAGGGTCAGTGTTGTAGTCTGTTACCGGGTCAGTGTTGTAGTCTGTTACCGGGTCAGTGTTGTAGTCTGTTACAGGGTCAGTGGTGTAGTCTGTTACAGGGTCAGTGGTGTAGTCTGTTACAGGGTCAGTGGTGTAGTCTGTTACAGGGTCAGTGTTGTAGTCTGTTACAGGGTCAGTGTTGTAGTCTGTTACAGGGTCAGTGGTGTAGTCTGTTACAGGGTCAGTGGTGTAGTCTGTTACAGGGTCAGTGGTGTAGTCTGTTACAGGGTTGTAGTCTGTTACAGGGTCAGTGGTGTAGTCTGTTACAGGGTCAGTGTTGTAGTCTGTTACAGGGTCAGTGGAGTAGTCTGTTACAGGGTCAGTGGTGTAGTCTGTTACAGGGTCAGTGGTGTAGTCTGTTACAGGGTCAGTGGTGTAGTCTGTTACAGGGTCAGTGTTGTAGTCTGTTACAGGGTCAGTGGTGTAGTCTGTTACAGGGTCAGTGGTGTAGTCTGTTACAGGGTCAGTGTTGTAGTCTGTTACAGGGTCAGTGGTGTAGTCTGTTACAGGGTCAGTGGTGTAGTCTGTTACAGGGTCAGTGGTGTAGTCTGTTACAGATTCAGTGTTGTAGTCTGTTACAGGGTCAGTGGTGTAGTCTGTTACAGGGTCAGTGGTGTAGTCTGTTACAGGGTCAGTGTTGTAGTCTGTTACAGGGTCAGTGGTGTAGTCTGTTACAGGGTCAGTGGTGTAGTCTGTTACAGGGTCAGTGGTGTAGTCTGTTACAGGGTTGTAGTCTGTTACAGGGTCAGGGTTGTAGTCTGTTACAGGGTCAGTGTTGTAGTCTGTTACAGGGTCAGTGGTGTAGTCTGTTACAGGGTCAGTGGTGTAGTCTGTTACAGGGTCAGTGTTGTAGTCTGTTACAGGGTCAGTGTTGTAGTCTGTTACCGGGTCAGTGGTGTAGTCTGTTACAGGGTCAGTGGTGTAGTCTGTTACAGGGTTGTAGTCTGTTACAGGGTCAGGGTTGTAGTCTGTTACAGGGTCAGTGTTGTAGTCTGTTACAGGGTCAGTGGTGTAGTCTGTTACAGGGTCAGTGGTGTAGTCTGTTACAGGGTCAGTGTTGTAGTCTGTTACAGGGTCAGTGTTGTAGTCTGTTACCGGGTCAGTGTTGTAGTCTATCAGATGGTTACAGGGTCAGTGTTGTAGTCTGTTACCGGGTCAGTGGTGTAGTCTGTTACAGGGTCAGTGTTGTAGTCTGTTACCGGGTCAGTGTTGTAGTCTGTTACAGGGTCAGTGGTGTAGTCTGTTACAGGGTCAGTTGTGTAGTCTGTTACAGGGTCAGTGGTGTAGTCTGTTACAGGGTCAGTGGTGTAGTCTGTTACAGGGTCAGTGGTGTAGTCTGTTACAGGGTCAGTGGTGTAGTCTGTTACAGGGTCAGTGGTGTAGTCTGTTACAGGGTCAGTGGTGTAGTCTGTTACAGGGTCAGTGGTGTAGTCTGTTACAGGGTCAGTGGTGTAGTCTGTTACAGGGTCAGTGGTGTAGTCTGTTACAGGGTCAGTGGTGTAGTCTGTTACAGGGTCAGTGGTGTAGTCTGTTACAGGGTCAGTGGTGTAGTCTGTTACAGGGTCAGTGGTGTAGTCTGTTACAGGGTCAGTGGTGTAGTCTGTTACAGGGTCAGTGGTGTAGTCTGTTACAGGGTCAGTGGTCTGTTACAGGGTTGTAGTCTGTTACAGGGTCAGTGGTGTAGTCTGTTACAGGGTCAGTGTTGTAGTCTGTTACCGGGCCAGTGGTGTAGTCTGCTACAGGGTCAGTGGTGTAGTCTGTTACAGGGTTGTAGTCTGTTACAGGGTCAGTGTTGTAGTCTGTTACAGGGTCAGTGTTGTAGTCTGTTACCGGGCCAGTGGTGTAGTCTGTTACAGGGCCAGTGGTGTAGTCTGCTACAGGGTCAGTGGTGTAGTCTGTTACAGGGTCAGTGGTGTAGTCTGTTACAGGGTCAGTGTTGTAGTCTGTTACAGGGTCAGTGGTGTAGTCTGTTACAGGGTCAGTGGTGTAGTCTGTTACAGGGTCAGTGTTGTAGTCTGTTACAGGGCCAGTGGTGTAGTCTGTTACAGGGTCAGTGGTGTAGTCTGTTACAGGGTCAGTGGTGTAGTCTGTTACAGGGTTGTAGTCTGTTACAGGGTCAGTGTTGTAGTCTGCTACAGGGTCAGTGGTGTAGTCTGTTACAGGGTCAGTGGTGTAGTCTGTTACAGGGTCAGTGGTGTAGTCTGTTACAGGGCCAGTGGTGTAGTCTGTTACAGGGTCAGTGGTGTAGTCTGTTACAGGGTCAGTGGTGTAGTCTGCTACAGGGTCAGTGTTGTAGTCTGTTACAGGGTCAGTGTTGTAGTCTGTTACAGGGTCAGTGTTGTAGTCTGTTACAGGGTCAGTGTTGTAGTCTATCAGATGGTTACAGGGTTAGAGTTAGTGTACCATGTAGCCTAGCCTCTGTAGGCCTATATATCAGATGGTTACAGGCTTTGGTCCCATGTCTCTTCTCTCCTCTGTCTCTCCTCTCCTCTGTCTCTCCTCTCCTCTGTCTCTCCTCTCCTCTGTCTCTCCTCTCTCATGTCTCTCCTCTCCCATGTCTCTCCTCTCCCATGTCTCTCCTCTCCCATGTCTCTCCTCTCCCATGTCTCTCCTCTCCCATGTCTCTCCTCTCCTTTGTCTCTCCTCTCCTCTGTCTCTTCTCCCCTCTCTCCTCTGTCTCTCCTCTCCTTTGCCTCTCCTCTCCTCTGTCTCTCCTCTCTCATGTCTCTCCTCTCTCATGTCTCTCCTCTCCCATGTCTCTCCTCTCCCATGTCTCTCCTCTCCCATGTCTCTCCTCTCCTCTGTCTCTCCTCTCCTCTGTCTCTCCTCTCCTCTGTCTCTCCTCTCCTCTGTCTCTCCTCTCCCATGTCTCTCCTCTCCTCTCTCTCCTCTCCTCTGTCTCTCCTCTCCCATGTCTCTCCTCTCCTCTGTCTCTCCTCTCCTCTGTCTCTCCTCTCCTCTGTCTCTCCTCTCCTCTGTCTCTCCTCTCCTCTCTCTCCTCTCCTCTCTCTCATCTCCTCTGTCTCTCCTCTCCTCTGTCTCTCCTCTCCTCTGTCTCTCCTCTCCCATGTCTCTCCTCCTCTGTCTCTCCTCTCTCTCCTCTCCTCTGTCTCTCCTCTCCCATGTCTCTCCTCTCCTCTGTCTCTCCTCTCCTCTGTCTCTCCTCTCCTCTGTCTCTCCTCTCTCTCATCTCCTCTGTCTCTCCTCTCCTCTGTCTCTCCTCTCCTCTGTCTCTCCTCTCCCATGTCTCTCCTCTCCCATGTCTCTCCTCTCCCATGTCTCTCCTCTCCTCTGTCTCTCCTCTGTCTCTCCTCTCCTCTGTCTCTCCTCTCCCATGTCTCTCCTCTCCTCTGTCTCTCCTCTCCTCTGTCTCTCCTCTCCTCTGTCTCTCCTCTCCCATCTCTCCTCTGTCTCTCCTCTCCTCTGTCTCTCCTCTGTCTCTCCTCTCCTCTGTCTCTCCTCTCCCAGCCCCAACAGAAGTTGTTAAACTCAGTAGACCGTTGTGTAGACGAGGCCCTGGAAGGCATTGTCTCTAGCTCTGGACGTCTCTGTCTGCTGAGGGGCCACAGGGTGGTGGTCAGGGCTGACCTGGAGGCCCTCAGGGGCCGGGTGGCCTTGCTGTCTGGAGGGGGGTCTGGGCACGAGCCAGCACACGCAGGTAGGACACTCGTATACACGCATTCAGACACCAATGTTGCAAATCCAGGGGGAGCTCTGCCTGGGACTCGAACCTGAGTCCAGCGACTGACAACCCAACCATTCTTGATGAGTTGATGATTCTAGATGTGGGTTTGTATGTGGCGCACACACACACACAGTCTCTCTCTACTGAGGGTCCACAGGGTCTGTGCTGACCTGGAGGCCCTCAGGGGACGAGTGACCCTGCTCTCTAGAGGGGGGGCCTGGGCACAAGTACTCTCTCTGACCCTCTCCCTCCCTCTCTCCCTCCCCCCCTCTCTCTCTCTCTGTGTCTCTGACCCCCTCCCTCTCCCCTCTCCCCCACAGGGTACATAGGCAGTGGAATGCTATCAGCGGCAGTAGCAGGTGGTGTCTTTGCCTCCCCTCCCCCGGCCAGTGTTCTAGCGGCCATTTTGTCTCTACGTGACGCTGGGGTGTCGGGTGTTCTACTCATCGTTAAGAACTACACCGGAGACCGGCTCAACTTCGGCCTCGCCGCGGAACAGGCCCGAAACCGCAGCGTCGCAGTCGAAATGGTGATTGTCGCCGACGACTGTGCGTTTGATCAACCGAGTAAGGCGGGGAGGAGGGGCCTGTGTGGGACGGTGTTCGTTCACAAGGTAACAGTGTCATCTCTTTTTGACCGTGTTATAAATGACAAAAGCGTTTTATGTTTAGATGTACAGTTGAAGTCGGAAAGTTTACATACACCTTAGCCAAATACATTTAAACTCGGTTTTTCACAATTCCTGACATTTAATCCTGGTAAAAATTCCCTGTTTTAGGTCAGTTAGCATCACCACTTTATTATAAGAATGTGAAATGTCAGAATAATAGTAGAGAAAATTATTTATTTCAGCTTTTATTTCTTTCATCACATTCCCAGTGGGCCAGAAGTTTACATACACTCAATTAGTATTTGGTAGCATTGCCTTTAAATTGTTTAACTTGGGTCAAATGTTTCAGGTAGCCTTCCACGAGCTTCCCACAATAAGTTGGGTGCATTTTGGCCCATTCCTCCTGACAGAGCTGGTGTAACTGAGTCAGGTTTGTAGGCCAATTTGCTCGCACACACTTTTTCAGTTCTTCCCACAAATTTTCTATAGGATTGAGGTCAGGGCTTTGTGATGGCGACTCCAATACCTTGACTTTGTTGTCCTTAAATTTTTCCACAACTTTGGAAGTATGCTTGGCGTCATTGTCCAGTTAGAAGACCCATTTGTGACCAAGCTTTAACTTCCTGACTGATGTCTTGAGATGTTGCTTCAATATATCCACATCATTTTCATACCTCATGATACCATCTATTTTGTGAAGTGCACCAGTCCCTCCTGCAGCAAAGCACCCCCACAACATGATGCTGCCACCCCCGTGCTTCACGGTTGGGATGGTGTTCTTTGGCTTGCAAGCCTCCCCCTTTTTCCTCCAAACATAACGATGGTCATTATCTTCAGCTTGCAACCAGACTTGTGGAGGTCTACAATTTTATTTCTGAGGTCTTGGCTGATTCCTTTTGATTTTCCTATGATGTCAAGCAAAGAGGCGCTGAGTTTGAAGGTAGGCCTTGAAATACATCCACAGGTGCGCCTCCAATTGACTCAAATTATGTCAATTAGCCTATCAGAAGCTTCGAAAGCCATGATATCATTTTCTGGAATTTTCCAAGATGTTTAAAGGCACAGTCAACTTAGTGTATGTAAACTCCTGACCCACTGGAATTGTGATACAGTGAAATAATCTGTCTGTAAACAATTGTTGGAAAAATGACTTGTGTCATGCACAAAGTAGATGTCCTCACCGACTTGCCAAAACTATAGTTTGTTAACAAGAAATTTGTGGAGTGGTTGAAAAACGAGTTTTAATGACTCCAACCTAAGTGTATCTAAACTTCCGACTTCAACTGTAGGATTTTAAACACTGACTTCAACTTTAACCCTGATCATCTAGGACTGTTTTGATGTTAACACATCATATAAAAGAAAGTCATTGATCTCTTTTCCTCTCGCTCAGCTTGCTGGGGCTCTGGCTGAAGAAGGCTGTCCATTGGACGAGATTGTCTCCAAGGTGACCGAGGCAGTGAAGGGCATTGGTGAGATCTACACACGCTCACAACCGTTTCAGCCAGTCAGCTTTTCTCTGTATCTGTCAGCTTCCTCCTTTAGTATTGTCAGTGATTGTATGTTTCTACTGTAGGTACTCTGGGGGTCAGCTTGTCTCCCTGCAGTGTTCCAGGCTGTCTGCCCTCCTTTGACCTGCCTGCTGGAGAGATGGAGCTGGGACTAGGTGAGAGAGGGAGGGAGGGAGAGCTGGGACTAGGTGAGAGAGAGAGGGAGGGAGAGCTGGGACTAGGTGAGAGAGAGAGGGAGGGAGAGCTGGGACTATGTGAGAGAGGGAGGGAGGGAGGGAGAGCTGGGACTAGCTGAGAGAGGGAGGGAGGGAGAGCTGGGACTAGGTGAGAGAGAGAGGGAGGGAGAGCTGGGACTAGGTGAGAGAGGGAGGGAGGGAGGGAGAGCTGGGACTAGCTGAGAGAGGGAGGGAGGGAGAGCTGGGACTAGGTGAGAGAGAGAGGGAGGGAGAGCTGGGACTAGGTGAGAGAGGGAGGGAGGGAGGGAGAGCTGGGACTAGCTGAGAGAGGGAGGGAGGGAGAGCTGGGACTGGGGGAGAGAGGGAGGGAGAGCTGGGACTAGCTGAGAGAGGGAGGGAGGGAGGGAGAGCTGGGACTAGGTGAGAGAGAGAGGGAGGGAGAGCTGGGACTAGGTGAGAGAGAGAGGGAGGGAGAGCTGGGACTAGGTGTGAGAGAGAGGGAGGGAGAGCTGGGACTAGGTGAGAGAGAGAGGGAGGGAGAGCTGGGACTAGGTGAGAGAGAGAGGGAGGGAGAGCTGGGACTAGGTGAGAGAGGGAGGGAGGGAGGGAGAGCTGGGACTAGGTGAGAGAGGGAGGGAGGGAGAGCTGGGACTAGCTGAGACTGGGTGAGAGGGAGAGCTGAGACTAGGTGAGAGAGGGAGAGCTGAGACAGTGAGGGAGAGAGGGAGGGAGAGCTGGGCATAGCTGAGACTGGGTGAGAGAGAGCTGGGACTGGGGGAGGGAGGGAGGGAGAGCTGGGACTGGGTGAGAGAGGGAGAGCTGGGACTGGGTGAGGGAGGGAGGGAGAGCTGGGACTGGGTGAGAGAGAGAGGGAAGGAAGGCTGGGACTGGGTGAGAGAGGGAGAGCTGGGACTGGGGGAGAGAGAGAGGGAGAGCTGGGACTGGGGGAGAGAGGGAGGGAGAGCTGGGACTGGGTGAGAGAGGGAGAGCTGGGACTGGGTGAGGGAGGGAGAGCTGGGACGGTGAGAGAGGGAGAGCTGGGACGGTGAGAGAGGGAGAGCTGGGACGGTGACAGAGGGAGAGCTGGGACGGTGAGAGAGGGAGAGCTGGGACTGAGGGAGAGAGGGAGAGCTGGGACTGGGTGAGAGAGGGAGAGCTGGGACTGGGTGAGAGAGGGAGAGCTGGGACTGGGTGAGAGAGGGAGAGCTGGGACTGGGGGAGAGAGGGAGAGCTGGGACTGGGGGAGGGAGGGAGAGCTGGGACTGGGTGAGAGAGGGAGAGCTGGGACTGGGTGAGAGAGGGAGAGCTGGGACTGGGTGAGAGAGGGAGAGCTGGGACTGGGTGAGAGAGGGAGAGCTGGGACTGGGGGAGGGAGGGAGAGCGTGCTGGGACTGGGTGAGGGAGGGATGGGACTTGGTGAGAGAGGGAGGGAGAGCTGGGAGAGGGGGAGAGCTAGGACTGGGGGAGGGAGAGCTGGGACTGGGTGAGAGAGGGAGAGCTGGGACTGGGGGAGAGCTGGGACTGGGGGAGAGCAGGGACTGGGGGAGGGAGGGAGAGCAGGGACTGGGGGAGGGAGGGAGAGCAGGGACTGGGGGAGGGAGGGAGAGCAGGGACTGGGGGAGGGAGGGAGAGCAGGGACTGGGGGAGGGAGGGAGAGCTGGGACTGGGGGAGGGAGGGAGAGCTGGGACTGGGGGAGAGCTAGGACTGGGGGAGAGAGAGGGAGGGAGGACTGGGTGAGGGAGGGAGAGCTAGGACTGGGGGAGAGTGAGGGAGGGAGGACTGGGTGAGGGAGGGAGGGAGAGCTGGGACTGGGGGAGAGAGGGAGGGAGGGAGGGAGGGAGGGAGGGAGAGCTGGAACTGGGGGAGAGAGAGGGAGGGCTGGGACTGGGAGCGAGAGAGCGAGGGAGGGAGGGAGAACTGGAACTGGATAAATTCCATGTCTGGAATAGATAACTTCTATCGGGGGAAAGAGCAGTTTCTAATTTAGATAATGTTGTTTTTCTCCTCAGGTATCCATGGTGAGCCTGGCATTAAGAGGTCGAAGGTCAGTGTAATAAAGTTAGTTTACAGTATAGGGTTTGTGTTCCCAATGGCACTCTTTTATCTGGTCAAAAGGAGTGCACATTTTTATTTATTTAACTTTATTTAACCAGGCAAGTCAGTTAAGAACAAATTCTTATACAATGACGGCCTACCCCGGCCAAACCCCGGACTCCCAATCACGGCCGGTTCTGATACAGCCTGGAATCGAACCAGGGTCTGTAGTGACGCCGCTAGCACTGAGATGCAGTGCGTCAGACCGCTGCACCACTCAGGAGCCCAAATGTGTAGTAACAGGCTGTTGTATTTAATTGGGGCCTGAGACGTTGTTGGTTTGCCATGACGACCTCTTTTAGGTGACCTCGGCGGATGAGGTGGTGAAGACCATGGTAGACCATATGACCAACCCTGCCAGCCAATCACATCTGTCGCTGAAGTCAGGTACAAGGACCACCGCACTTCAGTGCAAAGTTCAACTGTGTCCCCCTCCTTTAACCCGTGTCCCCCTCCTTTAACCCGTGTCCCCCTCCTTTAACCCGTGTCCCCCTCCTTTAACCCGTGTCCCCCTCCTTTAACCCGTGTCCCCATCCTTTAACCCGTGTCCCCCTCCTTTAACCCGTGTCCCCCCTCCTTTAACCCGTGCCCCCCTCCTTTAACCCGTGCCCCCCCTCCTTTAACCCGTGTCCCCCCTCCTTTAACCCGTGCCCCCCTCCTTTAACCCGTGCCCCCCTCCTTTAACCCGTGTCCCCCTCCTTTAACCCGTGTCCCCCTCCTTTAACCCGTGTCCCCCTCCTCCTAACCGTGCCCCCCCCCTCCTCCTCCTAACCGTGCCCCCCTCCTCCTAACCGTGCCCCCCCTCCTCCTTCTAACCGTGCCCCCCCTCCTCCTCCTAACCGTGCCCCCCCCCTCCTCCTCCTAACCGTGCCCCCCCCCTCCTCCTTCTAACCGTGCCCCCCCCCTCCTCCTAACCGTGCCCCCCCTCCTCCTCCTAACCGTGCCCCCCCCCCTCCTCCTAACCGTGCCCCCCCCCTCCTCCTAACCGTGCCCCCCCCCCCCCCCTCCTAACCGTGCCCCCCCCCCCCCCCCCCCTCCTCCTAACCGTGCCCCCCCCCCCTCCTCCTAACCGTGCCCCCTCCTCCTCCTAACCGTGCCCCCTCCTCCTCCTAACCGTGCCCCCCCCCTCCTCCTCCTAACCGTGTGCCCCCCCCCCCTCCTCCTAACCGTGCCCCCTCCTCCTCCTAACCGTGCCCCCCCCCTCCTCCTCCTAACCGTGCCCCCCCCCTCCTCCTAACCGTGCCCCCCCCCCTCCTCCTAACCGTGCCCCCCCCCCCCTCCTAACCGTGCCCCCCCCCCCTCCTCCTAACCGTGCCCCCCCCCCTCCTCCTAACCGTGCCCCCCCCCCCCTCCTCCTAACCGTGCCCCCCCCCTCCTCCTAACCGTGCCCCCCCCCCTCCTCCTAACCGTGCCCCCCCCCTCCTTCTAACCGTGCCCCCTCCTCCTCCTAACCGTGCCCCCCCCCTCCTCCTCCTAACCGGGCCCCCCCCTCCTCTTCCTAACCGTGCCCCCCCTCCTCCTCCTAACCGTGCCCCCCCCCTCCTCCTAACCGTGCCCCCCCCTCCTCCTCCTAACCGTGCCCCCCCCCTCCTCCTCCTAACCGTGCCCCCCCCCTCCTCCTCCTAACCGTGCCCCCCCTCCTCCTAACCGTGCCCCCCCCCCTCCTCCTAACCGTGCCCCCCCCCCCCCTCCTCCTCCTAACCGTGCCCCCCTCCTCCTCCTCCTAACCGTGCCCCCCCCCCTCCTCCTCCTAACCGTGCCCCCCCCCTCCTCCTCCTAACCGTGCCCCCCCCCTCCTCCTCCTAACCGTGCCCCCCCCTCCTCCTCCTAACCGTGCCCCCCCCCACCCCCCTCCTAACCGTGCCCCCCCCCTCCTCCTCCTAACCGTGCCCCCCCCCTCCTCTTCCTAACCGTGCCCCCCCTCCTCCTCCTAACCGTGCCCCCCCCCCCCTCCTCCTAACCGTGCCCCCCTCCTCCTCCTCCTAACCGTGCCCCCCCCCCTCCTCCTAACCGTGCCCCCCCCCTCCTCCTAACCGTGCCCCCTCCTCCTAACCGTGCCCCCCCTCCTCCTCCTCCTAACCGTGCCCCCCCCCCTCCTCCTCCTCCTAACCGTGCCCCCCCCCCTCCTCCTAACCGTGCCCCCTCCTCCTAACCGTGCCCCCCTCCTCCTCCTAACCGTGCCCCCCCCCTCCTCCTCCTCCTAACCGTGCCCCCCCCCTCCTCCTAACCGTGCCCCCCCCCCCTCCTCCTAACCGTGCCCCCTCCTCCTCCTAACCGTGCCCCCCCCCTCCTTCTAACCGTGCCCCCTCCTCCTCCTAACCGTGCCCCCCCCCCCCCCCTCCTAACCGTGCCCCCCCCCTCCTCCTCCTAACCGTGCCCCCCCCCCCTCCTCTTCCTAACCGTGCCCCCCCTCCTCCTCCTAACCGTGCCCCCCCCTCCTCCTAACCGTGCCCCCCTCCTCCTCCTCCTAACCGTGCCCCCCCCCTCCTCCTCCTAACCGTGCCCCCCCCCCCTCCTCCTCCTAACCGTGCCCCCCCCCCCCTCCTCCTCCTAACCGTGCCCCCCCCCCCCTCCTCCTAACCGTGCCCCCCCCCCCCCCCCTCCTCCTAACCGTGCCCCCCTCCTCCTCCTCCTAACCGTGCCCCCCCTCCTCCTCCTCCTAACCGTGCCCCCCCCCTCCTCCTCCTAACCGTGCCCCCCCCCCCTCCTCCTCCTAACCGTGCCCCCCCCCCTCCTCCTCCTCCTCCTAACCGTGCCCCCCCCCCCTCCTCCTCCTAACCGTGCCCCCCCCCCTCCTCCTCCTAACCGTGCCCCCCCCCTCCTCCTCCTAACCGTGCCCCCCCCCCCTCCTCCTCCTAACCGTGCCCCCCCCCTCCTCCTCCTCCTCCTAACCGTGCCCCCCCCCCCTCCTCCTCCTAACCGTGCCCCCCCCCCTCCTCCTCCTAACCGTGCCCCGTCTCTCTCTGGTACAGGTGACAGTGTGGTTCTGTGTGTCAACAACCTTGGAGCGCTGTCTTGTCTAGAGATAGCTGTTGTTACTAGATCTGCTATACGCAACCTGGGTGAGACTCATGACTGAACACTCATTGCCTAACTGTTATCGTGAATAACGATGTTTAATATTTGCTTTATGAAAAGCTAATTGTTAACCTCACATCGTTATTCGGGTTACCTTGTTTACATTCTCTGTGGAATCTCTTTTTTTTGTTTTTTGTTTTGTTTTGTTGTTGCCATGGTTACAGAAGGTCGTGGGGTGCGGGTTGCCCGGGTGATGTCGGGGTCCTTTATGACATCACTGGAGATGGCGGGAGTGTCTCTGTCAATGATGAGAGCAGACCAGGAAATACTCCGACTGTTTGGTGAGAACACAGTCACCTTGTGAGAACACAGTCACCTTGTCACACTGGTTGGATGAGAACACAGTCACCTTGTGAGAACACAGTCACCTTGTGAGAACACAGTCACCTTGTGAGAACACAGTCACCTTGTGAGAACACAGTCACCTTGTGAGAACACAGTCACCTTGTCACACTGGTTGGTTGAGAACACAGTCACCTTGTCACACTGGTTGGTTGAGAACAGTCACCTTGTCACACTGGTTGAGAACACAGTCACCTTGTCACACTGTTTGGTGAGAACACAGTCACCTTGTCACACTGGTTGGTTGAGAACACAGTCACCTTGTCACACTGGTTGGATGAGAACACAGTCACCTTGTCACACTGGTTGGATGAGAACACAGTCACCTTGTCACACTGGTTGGTTGAGAACACAGTCACCTTGTCACACTGGTTGGTTGAGAACACAGTCACCTTGTCACACTGGTTGGTTGAGAACAGTCACCTTGTCACACTGGTTGGATGAGAACACAGTCACCTTGTCACACTGGTTGGTTGAGAACACAGTCACCTTGTCACACTGGTTGGATGAGAACACAGTCACCTTGTCACACTGGTTGGATGAGAACACAGTCACCTTGTCACACTGGTTGGATGAGAACACAGTCACCTTGTCACACTGGTTGGTTGAGAACACAGTCACCTTGTCACACTGGTTGGTTGAGAACACAGTCACCTTGTCACACTGGTTGGTTGAGAACAGTCACCTTGTCACACTGGTTGAGAACACAGTCACCTTGTCACACTGGTTGGTTGAGAACACAGTCACCTTGTCACACTGGTTGGTGAGGACACAGTCACCTTGTCACACTGGTTGGATGAGAACACAGTCACCTTGTCACACTGTTTGGTGAGAACACAGTCACCTTGTCACACTGGTTGGTTGAGAACACAGTCACCTTGTCACACTGGTTGGTTGAGAACACAGTCACCTTGTCACACTGGTTGGATGAGAACACAGTCACCTTGTCACATTGGTTGGTTGAGAACACAGTCACCTTGTCACACTGGTTGGATGAGAACACAGTCACCTTGTCACATTGGTTGGTTGAGAACACAGTCACCTTGTCACACTGGTTGGATGAGAAAACAGTCACCTTGTCACACTGGTTGGTTGAGAACACAGTCACCTTGTCACACTGGTTGGTTGAGAACACAGTCACCTTGTCACACTGGTTGGTTGAGAACACAGTCACCTTGTCACACTGGTTGGTTGAGAACAGTCACCTTGTCACACTGGTTGAGAACACAGTCACCTTGTCACACTGGTTGGATGAGAACACAGTCACCTTGTCACACTGGTTGGTGAGAACACAGTCACCTTGTCACACTGGTTGGTTGAGAACACAGTCACCTTGTCACACTGGTTGGTTGAGAACACAGTCACCTTGTCACACTGGTTGGTTGAGAACACAGTCACCTTGTCACACTGGTTGGATGAGAACACAGTCACCTTGTCACACTGGTTGGTGAGAACACAGTCACCTTGTCACACTGGTTGGTTGAGAACACAGTCACCTTGTCACATTGGTTGGTTGAGAACACAGTCACCTTGTCACACTGGTTGGATGAGAAAACAGTCACCTTGTCACACTGGTTGGTTGAGAACACAGTCACCTTGTCACACTGGTTGGTTGAGAACACAGTCACACTGTTTGGATGAGAACACAGTCACCTTGTCACACTGGTTGGTTGAGAACACAGTCACACTGTTTGGATGAGAACACACACAGGGAGAATCTCAATTGGTTTTGCTCGTCTCCTCTCCTCCGTCCTCTCTCGCCGCTTTTTTGAAAAATGTCCAAGTTGAAATGAGTAGCGGAGGGAACGTGGAAACAAATACGCTGGTGTGAAATGAGACTCCTTCTCCACTCTCTCGTCATCGTGCAAATTAATTTACAGAGGAGGAATCCACCAAATAAATGTTGAAAGAGAGGAACTAATGTAGCTAGTTGTGAAATACATTTTATAGAGTAAAGGATACGTGGTTTAGTTTTTAAACAGCTGTTTGGATTATAAAATGCCTTGACGCTGTTCTGTAGAGGAGGGGAAGAGACCAGGACTAACGCCTTGACGCTGTTCTGTAGAGGAGGGGAAGAGACCAGGACTAACGCCTTGACGCTGTTCTGTAGAGGAGGGGAAGAGACCAGGACTAACGCCTTGACGCTGTTCTGTAGAGGAGGGGAAGAGACCAGGACTAACGCCTTGACGCTCTTCTGTAGAGGAGGGGAAGAGACCAGGACTAACGCCTTGACGCTGTTCTGTAGAGGAGGGGAAGAGACCAGGACTAACGCCTTGACGCTGTTCTGTAGAGGAGGGGAAGAGACCAGGACTAACTTCTTGACGCTGTTCTGTAGAGGAGGGGAAGAGACCAGGACTAACGCCTTGACGCTGTTCTGTAGAGGAGGGGAAGAGACCAGGACTAACGCCTTGACGCTGTTCTGTAGAGGAGGGGAAGAGACCAGGACTAACGCCTTGACGCTGTTCTGTAGAGGAGGGGAAGAGACCAGGACTAACGCCTTGACGCTGTTCTGTAGAGGAGGGGAAGAGACCAGGACTAACGCCTTGACGCTGTTCTGTAGAGGAGGGGAAGAGACCAGGACTAACGCCTTGACGCTGTTCTGTAGAGGAGGGGAAGAGACCAGGACTAACGCCTTGACGCTGTTCTGTAGAGGAGGGGAAGAGACCAGGACTAACGCCTTGACGCTGTTCTGTAGAGGAGGGGAAGAGACCAGGACTAACGCCTTGACGCTGTTCTGTAGAGGAGGGGAAGAGACCAGGACTAACGCCTGGACGCTGTTCTGTAGAGGAGGGGAAGAGACCAGGACTAACGCCTGGACGCTGTTCTGTAGAGGAGGGGAAGAGACCAGGACTAACGCCTGGACGCTGTTCTGTAGAGGAGGGGAAGAGACCAGGACTAACGCCTTGACGCTGTTCTGTAGAGGAGGGGAAGAGACCAGGACTAACGCCTTGACGCTGTTCTGTAGAGGAGGGGAAGAGACCAGGACTAACGCCTTGACGCTGTTCTGTAGAGGAGGGGAAGAGACCAGGACTAACGCCTGGACGCTGTTCTGTAGAGGAGGGGAAGAGACCAGGACTAACGCCTGGACGCTGTTCTGTAGAGGAGGGGAAGAGACCAGGACTAACGCCTTGACGCTATTCTGTAGAGGAGAGGAAGAGACCAGGACTAACGCCTTGACGCTGTTCTGTAGAGGAGGGGAAGAGACCAGGACTAACGCCTTGACGCTATTCTGTAGAGGAGGGGAAGAGACCAGGACTAACGCCTTGACGCTGTTTTGTAGAGGAGGGGAAGAGACCAGGACTAACGCCTTGACGCTGTTCTGTAGAGGAGGGGAAGAGACCAGGACTAACGCCTTGACGCTGTTCTGTAGAGGAGGGGAAGAGACCAGGACTAACGCCTTGACGCTGTTCTGTAGAGGAGGGGAAGAGACCAGGACTAACGCCTTGACGCTGTTCTGTAGAGGAGGGGAAGAGACCAGGACTAACGCCTGGACGCTGTTCTGTAGAGGAGGGGAAGAGACCAGGACTAACGCCTGGACGCTGTTCTGTAGAGGAGGGGAAGAGACCAGGACTAACGCCTGGACGCTGTTCTGGAGGGGAGGAGACCAGGACTAACGCCTGGACGCTGTTCTGTAGAGGAGGGGAAGAGACCAGGACTAACGCCTTGACGCTGTTCTGTAGAGGAGGGGAAGAGACCAGGACTAACGCCTTGACGCTGTTCTGTAGAGGAGGGGAAGAGACCAGGACTAACGCCTTGACGCTGTTCTGTAGAGGAGGGGAAGAGACCAGGACTAACGCCTTGACGTTGTTCTGTAGAGGAGGGGAAGAGACCAGGACTAACGCCTGGACGCTGTTCTGTAGAGGAGGGGAAGAGACCAGGACTAACGCCTTGACGCTGTTCTGTAGAGGAGAGGAAGAGACCAGGACTAACGCCTTGACGCTGTTCTGTAGAGGAGGGGAAGAGACCAGGACTAACGCCTGGACGCTGTTCTGTAGAGGAGGGGAAGAGACCAGGACTAACGCCTTGACGCTGTTCTGTAGAGGAGGGGAAGAGACCAGGACTAACGCCTTGACGCTGTTCTGTAGAGGAGGGGAAGAGACCAGGACTAACGCCTGGACGCTGTTCTGTAGAGGAGGGGAAGAGACCAGGACTAACGCCTGGACGCTGTTCTGTAGAGGAGGGGAAGAGACCAGGACTAACGCCTTGACGCTGTTCTGTAGAGGAGGGGAAGAGACCAGGACTAACGCCTTGACGCTGTTCTGTAGAGGAGGGGAAGAGACCAGGACTAACGCCTTGACGCTGTTCTGTAGAGGAGAGGAAGAGACCAGGACTAACGCCTTGACGCTGTTCTGTAGAGGAGGGGAAGAGACCAGGACTAACGCCTTGACGCTGTTCTGTAGAGGAGGGGAAGAGACCAGGACTAACGCCTTGACGCTGTTCTGTAGAGGAGGGGAAGAGACCAGGACTAACGCCTTGACGCTGTTCTGTAGAGGAGGGGAAGAGACCAGGACTCCTCAACCACTTAACGGTTTCCAGGGAGACAAGGAGGGGACAGACTATTGTCCAATTTGAGAATCACCCCACCCCCACACACACACACACACACACACACACACACCCATCACCATGTAACACTGGCTTGTCGTTTCTCTCCCCCCATCTCTCCCCCATCTCTCCCTCCATCTCTCTCCCTCCATCTCCCTCCCTCCATATCTCTCCCTCCATATCTCTCCCTCCATCTCTCTCCCCTCATCTCCCTCCCTCCATCTCCCTCCCTCCATCTCCCTCCCTCCATCTCCCTCCCTCCATCTCTCTCTCCATCTCCCTCCCTCCATCTCTCTCCCTCCATCTCTCTCCCTCCATCTCTCTCCCTCCATCTCTCTCCCTCCATCTCTCTCCCCTCATCTCTCTCCCTCCCCATCTCTCTCTCTCCCTCCCCATCTCTCTCCCTCCCTCCCCATCTCTCTCCATCTCTCTCGCTCCCTCCCCATCTCTCCCTCCCCATCTCTATATCTCTCCATCTCTCTCGCTCCCTCCCTCCCCATATCTCTCCCTCCCCATCTCTCCCTCCCCATCTCTCTCTCCCTCCTCCCCATCTCTCTCTCTCCCTCCCCATCTCTCTCTCTCCCTCTCCATCTCTCTCCCTCCCTCCCTCCCCATCTCCCTCCCTCCCCATCTCTCCTTCCCCATCTCTCTCCCTCCCGATCTCTCTCCATCTCTCTCCCTCCCCCCCATCTCTCCCGCCCCATCTCTCCCTCCCCATCTCTATATCTCTCCATCTCTCTCGCTCCCTCCCTCCCCATATCTCTCCCTCCGCATCTCTATCCCTCCCCCCATCTCTCTCTCTCTCTCTCTCTCCCTCCCCATCTCTCCCTCTCCATCTCTATCCCTCCCCCCATCTCTCTCTCTCTCTCCCTCCCCATCTCTCTCTCTCAGATGCCAAGACCACAGCCCCTGCCTGGCCCAACCTCAGTACTGTGTGTATCAGTGGGACGAGCTACATTCTGGACCCTCCAGCGAAAGACGTGCAAGAGACCTCACACACAGAAGGTACGGTTAGGACAACACACACACCTCACACAGAAGGTTCGGTTTGGACAACACACACACCTCACACAGAAGGTACGGTTTGGACAACACACACACCTCACACAGAAGGTACAGTTTGGACAACACACACACCTCACACAGAAGGTACGGTTTGGACAACACACACCTGACACCTCACACAGAAGGTACGGTTTGGACAACACACACACCTCACACAGAAGGTACGGTTTGGACAACACACACACCTCACACAGAAGGTACGGTTTGGACAACACACACCTGACACCTCACACAGAAGGTACGGTTTGGACAACACACACACCTCACACAGAAGGTACGGTTTGGACAACACACACATGACACCTCACACAGAAGGTACGGATTGGACAACACACACTCTCCTGACACCTCACACAGAAGGTATGGTTTGGACAACACACACACACACCTCACACAGAAGGTACGGTTTGGACAACACACACACCTCACACAGAAGGTACGGTTTGGACAACACACACCTGACACCTCACACAGAAGGTACGGTTTGGACAACACACACATGACACCTCACACAGAAGGTACGGTTTGGACAACACTCACCTGACACCTCACACAGAAGGTACGGTTTGGACAACACTCACCTGACACCTCACACAGAAGGTACGGATTGGACAACACACACTCTCCTGACACCTCACACAGAAGGTATGGTTTGGACAACACACACATGACACCTCACACAGAAGGTACGGTTTGGACAACACACACCTGACACCTCACACAGAAGGTACGGATTGGACAACACACACCTGACACCTCACACAGAAGGTACGGATTGGACAACACACACTCTCCTGACACCTCACACAGAAGGTATGGTTTGGACAACACACACATGACACCTCACACAGAAGGTACGGTTTGGACAACACACACTCTCCTGACACCTCACACAGAAGGTATGGTTTGGACAACACACACACACCTGACACCTCACACAGAAGGTACGGTTTGGACAACACACACTCTCCTGACACCTCACACAGAAGGTATGGTTTGGACAACACACACACACCTGACACCTCACACAGAAGGTACGGTTTGGACAACACACACTCTCCTGACACCTCACACAGAAGGTATGGTTTGGACAACACACACATGACACCTCACACAGAAGGTATGGTTTGGACAACACACACCTGACACCTCACACAGAAGGTATGGTTTGGACAACACTCACCTGACACCTCACACAGAAGGTACGGTTTGGACAACACACACATGACACCTCACACAGAAGGTATGGTTTGGACAACACTCACCTGACACCTCACACAGAAGGTACGGTTTGGACAACACTCACCTGACACCTCACACAGAAGGTACGGTTTGGACAACACTCACCTGACACCTCACACAGAAGGTACGGTTTGGACAAAACTCACCTGACACCTCACACAGAATGTAGCCTACAGCTAGGACCTGTTGGAATAATATCATGCCTAGGCTGAAGCTCAGTGGGCCAACAGTCGTGCAGGATACCTGGGTTTAACTCAGTGGGCTAACAGTCGTGAGGCCATGCAGGATACCTGGGTTTAACTCAGTGGGGTAACAGTCTTGGGCCATGCAGGATACCTGGGTTTAACTCAGTGGGCTAACAGTCTTGGGGCCATGCAGGATACCTGGGTTTAACTCAGTGGGCTAACAGTCGTGAGGCCATGCAGGATACCTGGGTTTAACTCAGTGGGGTAACAGTCTTGGGCCATGCAGGATACCTGGGTTTAACTCAGTGGGCTAACAGTATTGGGGCCATGCAGGATACCTGGGTTTAACTCAGTGGGCTAACAGTCATGAGGCCATGCAGGATACCTGGGTTTAACTCAGTGGGCTAACAGTCTTGGGCCATGCAGGATACCTGGGTTTAACTCAGTGGGCTAACAGTCTTGGGCCATGCAGGATACCTGGGTTTAACTCAGTGGGCTAACAGTCGTGGGGCCATGCAGGATACCTGGGTTTAACTCAGTGGGCTAACAGTCTTGGGCCATGCAGGATACCTGGGTTTAACTCAGTGGGCTAACAGTCGTGGGGCCATGCAGGATACCTGGGTTTAACTCAGTGGGCTAACAGTATTGGGCCATGCAGGATACCTGGGTTTAACTCAGTGGGCTAACAGTATTGGGTCATGCAGGATACCTGGGTTTAACTCAGTGGGCTAACAGTATTGGGCCATGCAGGATACCTGGGTTTAACTCAGTGGGCTAACAGTCGTGGGGCCATGCAGGATACCTGGGTTTAACTCAGTGGGCTAACAGTCGTGGGGCCATGCAGGATACCTGGGTTTAACTCAGTGGGCTAACAGTCGTGAGGCCATGCAGGATACCTGGGTTTAACTCAGTGGGCTAACAGTCTTGGGCCATGCAGGATACCTGGGTTCCAATCCAGTCAGTCATATTGTCCGCTCATTTTATTTTTAAATGTCATTTTTTATCTTTCGAATACGTGTGTGTGTGTGTGTGTGTGTGTGTGTGTGTGTGTGTGTGTGTGTGTGTGTGTGTGTGTGTGTGTGTGTGTGTGTGTGTGTGTGTGTGTGTGTGTGTGTGTGTGTGTGTGTGTGTGTGTCAGGTCCTCTCAGTGATGTGATGCGGAAGGCTCTAGAAGTGGTGTGCTCTTCCCTCCTTCACCGCCAAGAGGAACTAAACTCACTGGACAGGGCATCCGGGGACGGAGATTGTGGGACCACTCACGCCCAAGCTGCCAAAGGTGACGACGTCAACTTGTAGATACACTATGCAACATTTGTGAACGGTATTAATTTGATAGGATATTTCCTATGTATAATCCCCCCCCCCCCCCACCCCCTCTGTCTCTCAGCCATTCAGGAGTGGCTTCAGAGTCACATTGTCCCTGGGTGCCCGGGGCAACTACTGTCCGCTCTCGCCGGATTGGTGCAGGAGAGAATGGGCGGGTCTTCAGGAGCGGTCAGTGATGATACATTTACATATTTTCATAGTT
>NC_092096.1:70795523-70838023 GCF_045679555.1 Salvelinus alpinus | reverse complement strand
GGAGTCTAGTGAGGGGTTATAACAGGAGTCTAGTGTGGGGTTATAACAGGAGTCTAGTGAGGGGTTATAACAGGAGTCTAGTGAGGGGTTATAACAGGAGTCTAGTGAGGGGTTATAACAGGAGTCTAGTGAGGGGTTATAACAGGAGTCTAGTGAGGGGTTATAACAGGAGTCTAGTGAGGGGTTATAACAGGAGTCTAGTGTGGGGTTATAACAGGAGTCTAGTGAGGGGTTATAACAGGAGTCTAGTGAGGGGTTATAACAGGAGTCTAGTGAGGGGTTATAACAGGAGTCTAGTGAGGGGTTATAACAGGAGTCTAGTGAGGGGTTATAACAGGAGTCTAGTGAGGGGTTATAACAGGAGTCTAGTGTGGGGTTATAACAGGAGTCTAGTGAGGGGTTATAACAGGAGTCTAGTGAGGGGTTATAACAGGAGTCTAGTGTGAGGGGTTATAACAGGAGTCTAGTGTGAGGGGTTATAACAGGAGTCTAGTGTGAGGGGTTATAACAGTAGTCTAGTGTGAGGGGTTATAACAGGAGTCTAGTGTGAGGGGTTATAACAGGAGTCTAGTGAGGGGTTATAACAGGAGTCTAGTGAGGGGTTATAACAGGAGTCTAGCGTGAGGGGTTATAACAGGAGTCTAGTGAGGGGTTATAACAGGAGTCTAGTGAGGGGTTATAACAGGAGTCTAGTGAGGGGTTATAACAGGAGTCTAGTGAGGGGTTATAACAGTAGTCTAGTGAGGGGTTATAACAGGAGTCTAGTGAGGGGTTATAACAGGAGTCTAGTGTGAGGGGTTATAACAGGAGTCTAGTGTGAGGGGTTATAACAGGAGTCTAGTGAGGGGTTATAACAGTAGTCTAGTGAGGGGTTATAACAGGAGTCTAGTGAGGGGTTATAACAGGAGTCTAGTGTGAGGGGTTATAACAGGAGTCTAGTGTGAGGGGTTATAACAGGAGTCTAGTGAGGGGTTATAACAGGAGTCTAGTGAGGGGTTATAACAGGAGTCTAGTGTGAGGGGTTATAACAGGAGTCTAGTGTGAGGGGTTATAACAGGAGTCTAGTGAGGGGTTATAACAGTAGTCTAGTGTGAGGGGTTATAACAGTAGTCTAGTGTGAGGGGTTATAACAGGAGTCTAGTGTGAGGGGTTATAACAGGAGTCTAGTGAGGGGTTATAACAGGAGTCTAGTGTGAGGGGTTATAACAGGAGTCTAGTGAGGGGTTATAACAGTAGTCTAGTGTGAGGGGTTATAACAGGAGTCTAGTGAGGGGTTATAACAGTAGTCTAGTGTGAGGGGTTATAACAGGAGTCTAGTGTGAGGGGTTATAACAGGAGTCTAGTGTGAGGGGTTATAACAGGAGTCTAGTGTGAGGGGTTATGACAGTAGTCTAGTGTGAGGGGTTATAACAGTAGTCTAGTGTGAGGGGTTATAACAGTAGTCTAGTGTGAGGGGTTATAACAGGAGTCTAGTGTGAGGGGTTATAACAGGAGTCTAGTGTGAGGGGTTATAACAGTAGTCTAGTGTGAGGGGTTATAACAGTAGTCTAGTGTGAGGGGTTATAACAGGAGTCTAGTGTGAGGGGTTATAACAGGAGTCTAGTGTGAGGGGTTATGACAGTAGTCTAGTGTGAGGGGTTATAACAGGAGTCTAGTGAGGGGTTATAACAGTAGTCTAGTGTGAGGGGTTATAACAGTAGTCTAGTGTGAGGGGTTATAACAGGAGTCTAGTGTGAGGGGTTATAACAGTAGTCTAGTGTGAGGGGTTATAACAGTAGTCTAGTGTGAGGGGTTATAACAGTAGTCTAGTGTGAGGGGTTATAACAGGAGTCTAGTGTGAGGGGTTATAACAGTAGTTAAGTGTGAGGGGTTATGTCAGTAGTCTAGTGTGAGGGGTTATAACAGTAGTCTAGTGAGGGGTTATGACAGTAGTCTAGTGTGAGGGGTTATGTCAGTAGTCTAGTGTGAGGGGTTATAACAGTAGTCTAGTGTGAGGGGTTATAACAGTAGTCTAGTGTGAGGGGTTATAACAGTAGTTAAGTGTGAGGGGTTATGTCAGTAGTCTAGTGTGAGGGGTTATAACAGTAGTCTAGTGAGGGGTTATGACAGTAGTCTAGTGTGAGGGGTTATGTCAGTAGTCTAGTGTGAGGGGTTATAACAGTAGTCTAGTGTGAGGGGTTATGACAGTAGTCTAGTGTGAGGGGTTATGTCAGTAGTCTAGTGTGAGGGGTTATAACAGTAGTCTAGTGTGAGGGGTTATAACAGTAGTCTAGTGAGGGGTTATGTCAGTAGTCTAGTGTGAGGGGTTATAACAGGAGTCTAGTGAGGGGTTATGTCAGTAGTCTAGTGTGAGGGGTTATGTCAGTAGTCTAGTGTGAGGGGTTATGACAGTAGTCTAGTGTGAGGGGTTATAACAGTAGTCTAGTGTGAGGGGTTATAACAGTAGTTAAGTGTGAGGGGTTATGTCAGTAGTCTAGTGTGAGGGGTTATAACAGTAGTCTAGTGAGGGGTTATGACAGTAGTCTAGTGTGAGGGGTTATGTCAGTAGTCTAGTGTGAGGGGTTATAACAGTAGTCTAGTGTGAGGGGTTATAACAGTAGTCTAGTGAGGGGTTATAACAGTAGTCTAGTGTGAGGGGTTATAACAGTAGTCTAGTGAGGGGTTATGACAGTAGTCTAGTGTGAGGGGTTATGTCAGTAGTCTAGTGTGAGGGGTTATGTCAGTAGTCTAGTGTGAGGGGTTATAACAGTAGTCTAGTGTGAGGGGTTATAACAGTAGTCTAGTGTGAGGTGCGGGAATAATGACAAGCGAACCTGGGGAGCTTTGTGTTCACATTGTCCAAAAAAAAGTGAACCAGACCACGGAATTCAAGTGAACCAAACTCAGACCACTTTTGAGATAGTTCGGGGGCTCTTATGAGATGGTTTGACTTCCTTTTGGAATGTTCACACTGCACCCCAAAAAATTAAGGGAACTACCGTGAGTTCACAACAATTGGCTGAAAGGGACCAAGTGGAGAACATGGTTAAAGGAGGGGGTGGAATATGCTGCTATGTAACTGTATGATTGGGCTTATTTTGTTGTGTGTATTATTGTAAAAGTATCTTAACTGTCTCTTGTCCAGTTGGACGCTCTGTGTCCAGCAGTGGAAGAACTGAGGAGACTGACAACATCGCCTCCTGGTGGTCACATGGCCATTCTGCAGGCTGCTGTGGAGGTACAGTACTTCAATTCCATCATGTTGATGTGATGGCTGTACTTAGACCCATCTCTTCAATTCCACCATATTAGGGAGACAACCCTGTTCCTGGGGTGCTGCAGGAATTTTATTACAACTAGGCGCCACACCTGACGAACCGAGCTAATTGATCAGTTCAGTGATTGCCTAAATTCAACACACCTGGGCCCTAATTTATCATTCATGCGTAGGCACAGATCTATGAGTTAACCATGCGTGGGATCATTACCATGCAAAGTGTGAAATGGATCAATATTAACGTTGGCTTGAGAGAGTGCGTACATGTACACAGTGCCAAGTGGTGGACTAAGGGAACTGCTTGTCAAGCGTAGAATGGGGAAAATACATGTTGAATTTTTGAGAGTAATAATTAAATTAGTAAGTAATAATTCTATATTTTTTTATTTTTTTTTATTTTTTTATTGTAGTTCCATTGTAGTTCCATTGTGACTTCATGCAGAAAAGTATAGCAAATTGGGCCCTCCCGAGTGGCGCAGCGGTCTAAGGCACTGCATCGCAATGCTTGAGTCGTCTTTACAGACCCAGGTTCGATCCCATGCTGTGTCACAGTCAGCCATGGCCGGGAAAACCATGAGGCGGAACACAATTGGCCCAGCGTCGTCCGTAGTAGTCTAGTGGCCGGCCGGGATTTTGGCCGGGAGTTTGGCCGGCCGGGATCCTTGTCCCATCGCACTCTAGCGACTCCTTGTGGTGGGCCGGGCGCCTGCAAGCTGACTTCGATCATCAGTTAGACTGTGTTTCCTCCGACACATTGGTGCGGCTGGCTTCCGGGTTAAGTGGGCATTGTGTCAAGCAGCAGTACGGCTCGGCTGGATTGTGTTTCGGAGGACACACAGCTCTCGACCTTCTCTCCCGAGTCCGTACGGGAGTTGCAGAGATGAGTCAAGACTGTAACTACCAATTGGATACCACGAAACTGTGGAGAAAAAGGGGGTAAAAGTACAAAAAAACAACAACAAAAAGTAAATTGTTAAATTAGAGGCATGTGTGAAAGGTAAACCATTGTGGAAGACTATCAAATACTGAGATAATGGTAAGTCCTATGAGAGATGGCTGATCCGCTCTGTTGGAAGATTTGAAACACTGTATTTAGCAGAGTGTATTTTTAGAGACAGGTGGGACTTTTTTTTTAACAGGAAGTACAGATTGGCTCATTAGATATCGTTTTCCAAGGTAAAGATTTAAGACCTATGTGAAAAGGCCAAAACGCCGGCTCATCCCGGGAACACATCCTCGGGTTTTTGGCAACGGGCACTTTTTAGCCTGAGCTTACCGACCGGCGTCGCACAGCCCCTCGATGAGCCAACGTTCAGGCTGCAATCATCAGCGAAACGAACAGTAACACGTCGTTTCCACCGTCTCACAGCCCCTCGATGAGCCAACGTTCAGGCTGCAATCATCAGCGAAACGAACAGTAACACGTCGTTTCCACCGTCTCACAGCCCCTCGATGAGCCAACGTTCAGGCTGCAATCATCAGCGAAACGACCAGTAACACGTCGTTTCCACCGTCTCAGCCCCTCGATGAGCCAACGTTCAGGCTGCAATCATCAGCGAAACGAACAGTAACACGTCGTTTCCACCGTCTCACAGCCCCTCGATGAGCCAACGTTCAGGCTGCAATCATCAGCGAAACGAACAGTAACACGTCGTTTCCACCGTCTCACAGCCCCTCGATGAGCCAACGTTCAGGCTGCAATCATCAGCGAAACGAACAGTAACACGTCGTTTCCACCGTCTCACAGCCCCTCGATGAGCCAACGTTCAGGCTGCAATCATCAGCGAAACGAACAGTAACACGTCGTTTCCACCGTCTCACAACCGGTTGAAGTCAAGAGGGCTTTCTTTGCCGTGATGTCATCAATGGGTTCCCAAATACGCCATAATACGCCATAAAAGCACCATCCCAAAACTATTTATTCTACACTGAACAAAAATATAAACGCAACATGTAAAGTGTTGGTCCCATGTTTCATGAGCTGAAGTAAAATACATTTTCCATACTCACAAAAATATTATTTTTCTCAAATTCTGTTCACAAGTTTGTTTACATCCATGTTATAGTGAGCATTTCTCCTTTACCAAGATAATCCAACCACCTGACAGGTGTGGCATATCAAGAAGTTGATTAAATGGCATGATCATTACACAGGTGCACCTTGTGCTGGGGACAATAAAAGGCCACTCTAAAATGTGCAGTTTTGTCACACAACACAATGCCACAGATGTCTCAAGTTTTGAGGGAGTTTGGAATTGGCATGCTGACTGCAGGAATGTCCACCAGAGCTGTTTCCAGAGAATTGAATTGTTCATTTCTCGACCATATACCGCCTCCGTCATTTTAGAGAATTTGGCGCTACGTCTATCCAGCCTCACAACCACAGGCCACGTGTACGGCGTTGTGTGGGCGAGTGGTTTGCTGACGTCAACGTTGTGGACAGAGTGTCTCATGGTGGGGTTATGGTTTGGGCAGGCAGGCATAAGCTACAAACACAATTACATTTTATCGATAGCAATATGAATGCACAAAATTACTGTGATGAGACCCATTTGGTTATTAAGGTATCTGTGACCAACAGATGCATATCTGTATTCCCAGTCATGTGAATATCCATAGATTAGGGCCTCATTTATTTCAATTGACTGATTTCCTCATATGACGCATATTTGCCACTGAGGGGATTTTGGGTAGGGCGTGTTTTGCACCGGGTGATGAATGAATTGCATTGGTTTTGGAACCGGTCTGCCTTCCGGGTGCAAGCCAAGTGCACCGTGCAAAACCCACAGCCAAGTCGGCTCAAAACTAATTGTGGCGTAATTAAGCACTTGGACTAATTAGTAGGATTCTATCACATGCAAAAGTGATTTGCTTTTGATTTAAAAACGCTTTGTATGCCTTCCCAAATGAAAACTGGTTTGAAAATTCTGACATTTATTTGATGGAAAACAGGTGTATGTTTCCGGAAGACCGAATGACCGAATGACGCAGATTACTGTTCCATTTGAGAACGGTCACGACACAGGCCATAGCCCGCCTAAAGCAACTTGAATTGTCCTAATGGTCCTCTCTTTGTAGCTACAGGACCTTCAGAAAGTATTCTCACCCCTGGACTTTTTCCATATTTTGTTGTTACAAAGTGGGATTAAAATGGATTTAATTGTCATTTCAAATGTTTTCCTTTTGGAATTCTGCCTGTGCTGAGTTACATTCCATTTTATGTTTTATCCTGAAAAAATTCCCCAGTCCTTAATGATTACAAGCATACCCATAACATGATGCAGCCACCACTATGCTTGAACATAGGAAGAGTGGTACTCTTCAGTAATGTGTTGTATTGGATTTGCCCCAAACATAACACTTTGTATACAGGACAAAAAGTGAATACTTGCCACATTTTTTGCAGTATTACTTTAGTGCCTTGTTACAAACCAGATGCATGTTTTGGAATATTTTTTATCTGTACAGGATTCCTTCTTTTAGTATAGTATTGCGGAGTAACTACAATGTTGTTGATCCATCCTCAGTTTTCTCCTATCACAGACGTTAAACTCTGTAACTGTTTTATAGTCACCATTGGCCTCATGGTGAAATCCCTGAGCGGTTTCCTTCCTCTCCGTTAACTGAGTTAGGAAGGACGCCTGTATCTTTGTAGTGACTGGCTGTGCTGATACACCATCCAAAGTGTATTTAATAACTTCACCATGCTCAAAGGGATATTCAATGTCATCTTTAAACATTTTACCCATCTACCAATAGGTGCCCTTCTTTGCGAGGCATTGGAAAACCTCCCTGGTCGAATCTGTGTTTGAAATTCACAGCTCGACTGAGGGACCTTACAGATAATTGTATGTGTGGGGTATAGAGATGAGGTGGTCAATATCAGAAATCATGTTCAACACTGTTATTGTACACAGAGTCCATGCAACTTATTATGTGACTTGTTCAGCACATGTTTACTCCTGAACTTATTTAGACTTGCCATAACAAAAGGGTTGAATGCTGAGCTAAACCTTTTGAAAAACATAATTCCACTTTGACATTATGGGGTGTGTGTATGTGTGTGCAGGCCAGTGACGATCTCCATTTTTAATTCCGGCTGTAACAACAAAATGTGGAAAAAGTCGAGGGGTGTGAATAGTTTCTGAAGGCGCTGTATGTTTTTATTTTTACTAAGTCAAGCGGCAACTGAGTGAGTCAAATAAAACCTTTTGGTTTTATTCAATATCTGACACCTCCACCTCTATTCAATATCTGACACCTCCACCTCTATTCAATATCTGACACCTCCACCTCTATTCAATATCTGACACCTCCACCTCTATTCAATATCTGACACCAGCACCTCTATTCAATATCTGACACCTCCACCTCTATTCAATATCTGACACCTCCACCTCTATTCAATATCTGACACCTCCACCTCTATTCAATATCTGACACCTCCACCTCTATTCAATATCTGACACCTCCACCTCTATTCAATATCTGACACCTCCACCTCTATTCAATATCTGACACCTCCACCTCTATTCAATATCTGACACCGGCACCTCTATTCAAAATCTGACACCGGCACCTCTATTCAAAATCTGACACCTCCACCTCTATTCAATATCTGACACCGGCACCTCTATTCAATATCTGACACCGGCACCTCTATTCAATATCTGACACCGGCACCTCTATTCCATATCTGACACCGGCACCTCTATTCCATATCTGACACCAGCACCTCTATTCAATATCTGACACCTCCACCTCTATTCAATATCTGACACCGGCACCTCTATTCAATAGCTGACACCGGCACCTCTATTCAATATCTGACACCGGCACCTCTATTCCATATCTGACACCAGCACCTCTATTCAATATCTGACACCTCCACCTCTATTCAATATCTGACACCGGCACCTCTATTCAATATCTGACACCGGCACCTCTATTCAATATCTGACACCTCCACCTCTATTCAATATCTGACACCTCCACCTCTATTCAATATCTGACACCTCCACCTCTATTCAATATCTGACACCTCCACCTCTATTCAATATCTGACACCTCCACCTCTATTCAATATCTGACACCTCCACCTCTATTCAATATCTGACACCTCCACCTCTATTCAATATCTGACACCGGCACCTCTATTCAATATCTGACACCTCCACCTCTATTCAATATCTGACACCTCCACCTCTATTCAATATCTGACACCTCCACCTGTATTCAATATCTGACACCTCCACCTGTATTCAATATCTGACACCTCCACCTCTATTCAATATCTGACACCTCCACCTCTATTCAATATCTGACACCTCCACCTCTATTCAATATCTGACACCTCCACCTCTATTCAAAATCTGACACCTCCACCTCTATTCAATATCTGACACCTCCACCTCTATTCAATATCTGACACCTCCACCTCTATTCAAAATCTGACACCTCCACCTCTATTCAATATCTGACACCGGCACCTCTATTCAAAATCTGACACCTCCACCTCTATTCAAAATCTGACACCTCCACCTCTATTCAATATCTGACACCGGCACCTCTATTCAATATCTGACACCGGCACCTCTATTCAATATCTGACACCGGCACCTCTATTCCATATCTGACACCGGCACCTCTATTCAATATCTGACACCGGCACCTCTATTCAATATCTGACACCTCCACCTCTATTCAATATCTGACACCGGCACCTCTATTCAATATCTGACACCGGCACCTCTATTCAATATCTGACACCGGCACCTCTATTCCATATCTGACACCGGCACCTCTATTCAATATCTGACACCTCCACCTCTATTCAATATCTGACACCGGCACCTCTATTCAATATCTGACACCTCCACCTCTATTCAATATCTGACACCTCCACCTCTATTCAATATCTGACACCTCCACCTCTATTCAATATCTGACACCTCCACCTCTATTCAATATCTGACACCTCCACCTCTATTCAATATCTGACACCGGCACCTCTATTCAATATCTGACACCTCCACCTCTATTCAATATCTGACACCTCCACCTCTATTCAATATCTGACACCTCCACCTCTATTCAATATCTGACACCGGCACCTCTATTCCATATCTGACACCGGCACCTCTATTCCATATCTGACACCGGCACCTCTATTCAATATCTGACACCGGCACCTCTATTCAATATCTGACACCGTCACCTCTATTCAATATCTGACACCGTCACCTCTATTCCATATCTGACACCGTCACCTCTATTCCATATCTGACACCGTCACCTCTATTCCATATCTGACACCGTCACCTCTATTCAATATCTGACACCATCACGTCTATTCAATATCTGACACCATCACCTTTGGGTTGTGCCGTCGTCGGTTATTTAATGGTACGGCGTTGTGTATATTCCCCACTGGATTTAAAGGGAGGATTTTGACCATATATGGTTAATTAGGGATGTTTCGAAATGCTAGTAGCCAAGGTCCAGCACTGAGACGGAGAACGATTGGTATTTATCTCCTACCGGTATTTATCAAATTGGTATTTGTCCTCTATCGGTATTTATCTCGTACCGGTATTTATCTTGTACCGGTGTGCGTATGATGCTTGTAGGATTGTTGGATAAATCATAATTTTTCTATCTCTACGAACACTCAATTCCATTCATAAGTAGTATTTTACAATAGTTTCTACGCAATATTGATAAATATGAAGTGCCAGTGGCCCTCCAGAGCCAGGGTTGTCTCCCCCCTGATGTAAACAGTGTCTGTGGCCCTCCAGAACCAGGGTTGTCTCCCCCCCTGATGTAAACAGGTCTGTGGCCCTCCAGAACCAGGGTTGTCTCCCCCCCTGATGTAAACAGTGTCTGTGGCCCTCCAGAACCAGGGTTGTCTCACCCCTGATGTAAACAGTGTCTGTGGCCCTCCAGAACCAGGGTTGTCTACCCTCTGATGTAAACAGTGTCTGTGGCCCTCCAGAGCCAGGGTTGTCTCCCCCCTGATGTAAACAGGTCTGTGGCCCTCCAGAACCAGGGTTGTCTCCCCCCTGATGTAAACAGGTCTGTGGCCCTCCAGAACCAGGGTTGTCTACCCCCTGATGTAAAGCTTTATTTTTTCTTAGTTCTTTCAGATCAGCAATCACTGAAAAGGACGTAGTTTGTGTTTAACATCCTGTCTCCGCTTTTCTCTCCCTCGTTCTGTCTCTCCCTCGTTCTGTCTCTCCCTAGAAAGCTGAACTGGGGGCGGAGTCTACCCGTGACCTCACAGCCAGGGCGGGGAGAGCCAGCTACATCGCCACGGTACACGTGACCCTTCCTGACCCCGGTGCCGTGGCGATAGCTGCCATCTTGAGAGCGGTGTCCGAAGCCCTGGGAGGACAGAAGTGATGTCAGACAGACGTTGTTGTCATCGTTACAGCTGTAACGCATGGTGATCTGTTTGAAAATGTGATAATAGATATTGTGAAAAGCAAGATATGGTTGATGTCAAATCATATTATCCATGACATAGAATCGTGAATCTGACAAGGGATGATTTCATAATGTAAATCTGATAACTATGGAGTCTTAACCAGTGAATCATAGCAATGAGGACTCTTAACCAGTGAATCATAGCAATGAAGACTCTTAACCAGTGAATCATAGCAATGAGGAGTCTCAACCAGTGAATCATAGCAATGAGGACTCTTAACCAGTGAATCATAGCAATGAGGACTCTTAACCAGTGAATCATAGCAATGAGGAGTCTCAACCAGTGAATCATAGCAATGAGGAGTCTTAACCAGTGAATCATAGCAATGAGGACTCTTAACCAGTGAATCATAGCAATGAGGAGTCTCAACCAGTGAATCATAGCAATGAGGAGTCTCAACCAGTGAATCATAGCAATGAGGACTCTTAACCAGTGAATCATAGCAATGAGGACTCTTAACCAGTGAATCATAGCAATGAGGAGTCTCAACCAGTGAATCATAGCAATGAGGAGTCTTAACCAGTGAATCATAGCAATGAGGACTCTTAACCAGTGAATCATAGCAATGAGGACTCTTAACCAGTGAATCATAGCAATGAGGACTCTTAACCAGTGAATCATAGCAATGAGAAGTCTTAACCAGTGAATCATAGCAATGAGGAGTCTCAACCAGTGAATCATAGCAATGAAGACTCTTAACCAGTGAATCATAGCAATGAGGAGTCTTAACCAGTGAATCATAGCAATGAGGAGTCTCAACCAGTGAATCATAGCAATGAAGACTCTTATAACCAGTGAATCATAGCAATGAGGAATGAAATGGCAAGCGACTCTGTTAGTGAGTCTAAAGTAAATTGTAAATGAGTCATGAACTGAAAGGGACCAATCACGATGAGAAGAATCTCACACTAAGGCCCAATCCATTTCATGCGGATGAATTACGGAACTCATGAAAACATGAAATGTCGGTACAATTTTATAAAAACAGACAGACGATTTGTTCGTTTGACAATGGTGGGATTTTTGTGTCGGTAAAATTAATTAATGCGAGAAATGACGGTGGAAATGCCTTTTTTATGCGCAAATATTGATATAATAACCATCATATGGAAGTCAACTTGGAGTGACGCGATGAGCTGCTGTCTGGTCCTCCCACTACGACTCAGGAAACCATGCAGATTATTAGGCTACAGATGAAATAATTGATGAATTTCACAGGGTGGTGACATGATGATCTGGCCTTGGCTAACAATGAATGATAGATCTGGCCTTGGCTAACAATGAATGATAGATCTGGCCTTGGCTAACAATGAATGACAGATCTGGCCTTGGCTAACAATGAATGATAGATCTGGCCTTGGCTAACACAATGAATGATAGATCTGGCCTTGGCTAACACAATGAATGATAGATCTGGCCTTGGCTAACACAATGAATGATAGATCTGGCCTTGGTCCCTCTTTTCTTTCACCTTCCCTCCCCTTCCCCCTCACTCTCCCTCCCCTTACCCCTCTCTCTCTCACCTCCCCCCTCCCCTTCCCCCTCTCTCTCGTTCTCTCTCTCACCTTCCTCCTCTCTATCCCTCCCCCTCTCTCATTTCTCTTTCTCGTTCCCTCAACTCTCCACTCAACTTTCCATCTCTCCTTCCCTCCCTCAACCCTCTCCATTCCTCCCTCTTTCTCTCTCTGTGAAAGTATGCCTTATCTACTTTGAAAAACTACTAAAGTTGTGATTTGGTTAGGCAGCATAGCCAGCTAGCTAGCCTAATTAGGGTGACTCATTGGGGAGCTCATAGATGGATGTCTGCTACTCAGTGGCTATTTTAGCATTTAAATGTTGGTGGGGAAAACAAAAAGCCAATACACAACACTAAACAATACACCCATTGCACTATAACAGTGACCAATGATGCCCACAAACTGTTAGGACCTACATAAAGCTGTCCCAACAGCAGAGTCCTAACACTTTACCACTGCTACACCTGGCTATCAGCGGAGCCTTGCCTGGCAGCAAAACAGTTAATTCAGCCTCATTTAAAAACATAGCCATAGCTGATATGGCTGACTTGCTTAAACAAATGTGGTTTCTAATGACAATTGAAATGTACAAACTATGGCATAAGGGGACGACAAGCAGATAAGAGGCATTCCGTAATTTCAATTAATACATTAAGAGCGAGGACGGACGTAGTCAATATAACTATTTGTTCAGCAATTCAGAACATGGGCCATTCTTACAGTATTCTCCCTGTACACCAAGTCAGAACCGTAGGATAAATAAAAGGGGTCATATAAGCAGACAATGAATGAAAGCTCTTACAATATTCAATGATTACATTTCTCTATAACAGGCTATAGGCTACATGTGCACCATCAAGTCAGAACAGTGGGCTAAGTTATGAGGGGGATAGGGAACATATTAATAGGGTGAGCCACATGGGCTACTAACAGTTTACTACACAACATACACTTAGTATTACATTCTTAGCTAGAGTATACATATCTCTCTGGCATATTACATAATTTATGCGGCAGCATACAAGACATTTTAGGACTCACCTTGTTGTGCTGTGCTCACTTAAACAGGAAGGTGGCACGGCGGTCCTTCTTGTGGGCTCTAGAAAGAGGCCCAAAATGCCGACATGGAATTCCAAGTTGGATGACCGTTCCAAAATTATTTTCCGTATTTTCCCAGTCAGAGCTGGTTTTATCAGAGTTCCCATTCTGTCTTAGCTGTCTTGATCTCACTGAAGTCTGAGATTTACGAGTTTCCAGTTGTTTTGAACACGTCATGGTGGATTGACAACAGGGCCGATATATTCAAACATTTCTGTCCCGTGGCGTTACCCCCTTTTTCGTGATAGCCAATGGGTAGTTACGATCTTGTCTCATCGCTGCAACTCCCCTACGGACTCGGCGAAGGTTGAGCACTGCTGCTTGACACACTGCTCGTTTAAGCCGCACCAATGTGTCGGGAGGAAACACTGTCGAACTGACGGCCGAAGTCAGCTTGCAGGCGCCCAGCCCACCACAAGGAGTCGCTAGAGCGTGATGAGACAAGGACATCCCGGCCAAACGACATCCCGCCAAACATTCCCCTAACCTGGACCTTCTTGGATGTTTCTAATGTAAGTCTATGGGGCTTGAATTTCAATCACGGCGCAACTAGAGAACATTACTAACCACTAAGTTCCGTATTTTCCACTGGCTGCCCCACCACCACAGAAAGCACTGAGCTAGGTTGAAACAACTGCATTTTGGAGCTGCTTTACTCAAGAAAACAAAAAAGTAGAGACCATGTTTGTATGTGCCTTTATTACCTCTGATTTATTGTTTACATTGTTTGCAAACGGATACAGTTGAAGTCGGAAGTTTACATACACCTTAGCCACATACATTTAAACTCAGTTTTAAACAATTCCTGACATTTAATCCTAGTAAAAATTCCCTGTCTTAAGTCAGTTAGGATCAACACTTTATTTTAAGAATGTGAAATGTCAGAATAATAGTAGAGAGAATGATTTATTTCAGCTTTTATTTCTTTCATCACATTCCCAGTGGGTCAGACGTTTACGTACACTCAATAAGTATTTGGTAGCATTGCCTTTACATTGTTTAACTTGGGTGAAATGTTTCAGGTAGCCTTCCACAAGCTTCCCACAATATGTTGGACGAATTTTGGCCCATTCCCCCTGACAGAGCTGGTGTAACTGGGTCAGGTTTGTAGGCCTCTTTTCTCACACACGCTTTTTTCAGTTCTACCAACAAATGTTCTATAGGATTGAGGTCAGGGCTTTGTGATGGCCACTCCAATACCTTGACTTTTGTTGTCCTTAAACCATTTTGCCACAACTTTGGTAGTATGCTTGGGGTCATTGTCCATTTGGAAGACACATTTGCAACCAAGCGAAATCTTCCTGACTGATGTCTTGAGAGGTTGCTTCAATATATCCACATAATTTTCCTCCCTCATGAAGCCATCTATTTTGTGAAGTGCACCAATCCTCCTGCAGCAAAGCACCCCCACAACATGATGCTGCCACCCCCGTGTTTCACGGTTGGGATGGTGTTCTTCGGCTTGCAAGCCTCCCCCTTTTTCCTCCAAACATAACGATGGTCATTATGGCCAAACAGTTCTATTTTTGTTTCATCGGACCAGAGGACATTTCTCCAAAAATACGAGCTTTGTCCTCATACACAGTTGCAAACCGTAGTCTGGCTTTTTTATGGCGGTTTTGGAGCAGTGGCTTCTTCCTTGCTGAGCAGCCTTTCAGGTTATGTCGATATAGGACTCGTTTTACTGTGGATATAGATACTTTTGTACCTGTTTCCTCCAGCATCTTCACAAGGTCCTTTGCTGTTGTTCTGGGATTGATTTGCACTTTTCGCACTAAAGTACGTTCATCTCTAGGAGACAACGTGTCTCCTTCCTGAGCAGTATGACGGCTACGTGGTCCCATGGTGTTTATATTTGCGTACTATTGTTTGTACAGATGAACGTAGTACCTTCAGGCGTTTGGAAATTGCTCCCAAGGATAAACCAGACCATTTTTTTTTTGAGGTCTTGGCTGATTTCTTTGGATTTTCCCATGATGTCAAGCAAAGAGGCACTGAGTTTGAAGGTAGGCCTTGAAATACATCCACAGGTACACCTCCAATTGACTCAAATGATGTCAATTAGCCTATCAGAAGCTTCTCAGTGTTCACAGTAAACGCTCGCTGGAAGTTTGCACAGAATGTTCACAACGTTCAAGTTTGCAGACCTGGAATTTGCTCAACAAATTACAAATTACTTTTTTTTTTTTTTTTTTGTACAAATTGCTTTTATTAATGAAATAATTGAGTGTCTTCATCACACTAAAAAAACAAATATAATATACACAACTAAAATATTTTATTAAAGTGAATAAATGGTTAATAATTAATAATCAGTCACTACCATCTTGGTGGCTATTATTCATAGTTTTATTCAGTGTTAGTGTCAAACGGTGGGTGTAGCTGGATCATGGAAGTCAGGTGCAGGAGAGCAGAGATGAGTGGACAATGCACTTTACTTTAGACTATAATTAGAACAGAACGCAATCGAGTCACAAAACCAAATGCCTAAAGAACAAGTGAGGCAGCACAAAGTACAAAACCCAAGTACAAAGTACCGGCTGCCACAAAGCACGGCTATAAAACAAAACACGGCGCAAATCAGCCGGAAGCGTGCCTTGACAATAAACAATACCCCACACAGACATGGAGGGAACACAGGGCTAAATACACATAGTAATGATGATGAGATGAAAACCAGGTGTGCAGGAAAACAAGACAAAACAAATGGAAAATGAAAGGTGGAGCGGCGATGGCTAGAAGACCGGTGACGTCAACCGCCGCCCGAACAAGGAGAGGGACCGACATACAGCATTCAACCGACATTATTTTATTTATTTAACTAGGCAAGTCAGTTAAGAACAAATTATTATTTACAATGACGGCCTAGGAACAGTGGGTTAACTGCCTTGTTCAAGGGCAGAAACGACAGATTTTAACCTCATCAGCTCGAGGATACGATCTTGCAACCTTTCGATTACTAGTCCAACGCGCTAACCACTAGGCTACCTGCTGCCCCGTGCATTTATGCATTTATTAAAATAAAATAAAAAACTACTCTGCGTCCGTCCTAATTTTCCTTCTTCACACCTTTTTTGTCTTGTTTCTTTCTCTGTGGATGTTTTTCACATGGGTCAGCAGCTTATTCTTCTGGATGAATGTGAGTCCGTTTGTGCATGGTTAGGTGATGTTTGAGACTGAAGCTTTTTCCACAATCACAACAGCTAAATGGTTTCTCTCCTGTGTGAGTCAGTTTATGCTTCCCTAGGTCACCCTTCTGACTGAAGATTTTCCCACAGTCACCACAGCTAAATGGTTTCTCTCCTGTGTGATTCTCTCCTGTGTGAATCCTCATGTGATTGGACAGATCTCCTTTGAGTTTGAAGGTCTTTCCACAAACAGGGCAGGTGCAGGGTTTCTCCATGTGACAGAGTCGGACATGGGCCTTCAGTTTACAGTTGGAGTTGTAGCATTTTTTACTCTTCTTGGGGAGAGTAACATGCCTCTGCAGGTCATCTCTCAGAGTAAACGTTTCTCCACAGTCACAGCAGCGGTGAGTTATTCTAGACGGTCCCGTGTGGCTCAGTTGGTAGAGCATGGCGCTTGCAATGCCAGGGTTGTGGGTTCATTCCCCACGGGGGGACCAGGATGAATATGTATGAACTTTCCAATTTGTAAGTCGCTCTGGATAAGAGCGTCTGCTAAATGACTTAAATGTTAAATGTAACGTGATGCTAGGTTTGGAACAGTGTTTTGTTGGGTTGGGATCCAATGGTGGGCTGCAGTCACGTCCTACTAGGTAGCTAATTACGGTTGAGTTGTGGCTGGAGACATTGTTTTGATTATCTGGAGGGTCACGGGGATTGTCAAGACCCTTTAGGTGGGTCACAGTGCCAAAAGGTTTGATATCCACTGATTTTAGAGTCACTCTCTCTGTTCTCCACAGACTGAGTTTGGGGAAGAGTCAAGGACCAGTGTGGGTCCTCTTGATCACATTCACTTTTCACACAGGAAGGAGAGAAAATTAACCCTATGATATCAGCCTCCAGCCCTTGAAGCTGCTCTTCCTCCTGACTGGTTGTTGTGAATTTTATGAATAATGACTAAATGATGTATACATTTAACGTAGAACTATAACTAACAGAATTCTACCGTGTCTCTGTATAATGATAAATAATGTTTGTCCATAAGAGAAGAGGAACTGTGGCAGACAACTTGTGACCACTGTGAAACTGATAACAGGGAAGGAAGTCTCCCCACCCAGGGAGGGGAGAAACCTTGGGCTGGTAGTAGATTGTATAACAGGTGGCAGACAATGTATGAGACGGAGAAGACCTGTGAACTATATTGTCTTAGAGGAGGAAGGACAGTTATGATGAAATGAGAGGTATATAAACCAATGTACAGGAAATGATAACAGAGCTCTCGTGAATAAATATGCTGACTATGGTGGACTGACCTCTGTCTGTTTCATTTCAACAAGAACCTTACAAATTCTTGGTAACAGACCGAGTAGTTTAATTGAAGTTCAGTTTATGAACATTGAGAACACAATTCTCTTAACAATTGGTCCTTCGAGCCGGATCTCAATACCTGCCTCTGTCGTCCCAAGGAACTGCTGAAAACTGTGCACGGGCGGATCCAGGATCCGTAAGACAAAGACCTGACCTCTGAATCTGAAGTATATAAACCAATGTACATGTAAGGATGGGCAGAGCTCTCGTGAATAAACATGCTGACTATGGTGGACTGGCCTCTTGTCTGTTTCATTTCAACAAGTTTCCCTGAATGAGGTAATCAGTCAGATGGTCAGCGACCCATCTTCCAGCTACTTTTGATAGCACTGGAAGAATGCTTATAGGTCGGTAATTTTCCACCAGAGTCAGGTCACCAGATATAAAACAGGTATCACTGCAGCAGACTTCCAAACATTGGAGAAGAACCCATATTTGATGGACAGATTGACTAGATGTACAGTAGTGGCAATCAGAGAATATTTGTGTCTCTTCAGGAATACAGTGTCTAGACCTATATGCATATTTTGTCCTAGAGCTCCCGAAGAAGCTGATAATACTGTCCACTGCTGACGCTGAGATTTCAGGACTTCTGAATATTGGTTTATTATTATCTATGGGTGTCACGACTTCCACCGAAGGTGGTTCCTCTCCCTGTTCGGGCGGCGCTCGGCGGTCGGCGTTGCCGGCCTACTAGCCATCACCGATCCTTTTTTTCCTTTTCCGTTTGTTTTGTCTTTGGTTCTTTCACACCTGGTTTCATTTGCTTTAATTTCTGTGTGTATAATTACCCCTGTTGCCTGCCTAGGCTTGTGCGGGATTATTCGTGTGATGTTGCTCGTTAAGGTTGTGACTTATTTGTTTTCACGTATTATACCAAGTGTGTATAAATTTAGGAGCGTTGTTTTTTTCCTCCTTCCGTGAGTAACTGGTTTCTCTGTAGTCGAGGGCGTTTATTTTGGTATTGTACCTGGCCTGTATGTTTGTGGACTTGCATATTAAAAAACGCATCTCGGACATCTCTGCTCTCCTGCGCTTGACTTCTTCACCTCTAAACACAATCTCGTAACAATGGGAGTGACGACTGTGGTCTTGGTTGAAAATCTTTGAGCCATTACCCTAACAGAGTCAACAAAAAATTGGTTAATGGTGGCGGATATGAAATCGGAATCTTGAATTAGAATCCCACTAACCTTTTAATTCAGGATGTTTTTGGGGGACTTTTCAACTCCTCTCCCTGTTAGTTTGTTGAGATTTTCCCAAATCACTTTGCCATTTCTTTTCGCTTCAGTGATCACTCTAAGAAAGATATCTGATTTTGCTCTTTTTAAAAATATATATTCTTAACCACCTTATTTCTCAGTGCTGTATATATATGCCTGTTATCATTCTGACCAGAATTCAGTGTTTTTTTTTCAAGGAAAGATCCTGTTCTCTTATCTGCCCTCCAGAGGTCCTCGTTGAGCCATGCTAGAGAGTTTTTCCCATCTTGGTTTACGTTGACATTTCCTAGGAAAAGAGGTGTCCACTTTGTCAATGTTCTGTATCCAGACTCTGAGTCTTCATTGCTTAACAGATCAGATCAGTCAATTTCACTTATAGCTGCATCGTAGTTACTCTGCTCACTTTACAGGATTTTTTTATCGTACTGTTGCACATTAATATGGTTCTTAAATCTCTTTTTAGTGAACTTTCTAACAACCAATGTAACATTGTGGTCAGATATGCCAGTTAGTAAGTTACTGGACTTAGTTATTCGATCAGGTCTGTTAGTAAACACCAGATCAATTTGAGTCTGGGGATGACTGTGTTACTCTGGTTGGACCTTGCAATATTTGAGTCAGGTTGAAATAATCGGTTTGAGGTTGTTTTTTCCTGCAAATGTTGTTTTCCCAGTTTAATATTGAAATCGCCCATGAAGATGATCACATTCTTTACGCATAGCATTTAGATGGTCATAAAACGAGGTATCAGATGTTGTTGGTCTACATTATCCAATAATAGTGAGAGACATATGAAGTGATAGCAAGTCATTCTGCTCCATACGTTCAAGGTCAGTGGCATGTTTCCATACGATACGATTGCATTTAAAGTTATCTTTCATGGACATAAGCAATCCACACCCTCTGCTCTCTCCCCCGTCCCTCCTGAATATGGAATATCCAGGGACGTTAAAGGCAGAAATAGGAGAAGATTTATTCAGCCATGTGTCAGAGAAACGATTAGAGTCATTCAATAAATGTTCTACTTGATCCCTTTTAGAAATAATTCTACGAATATTCAGATGACCTCTATTCCTCGAGGCTTGGAACGAGGATCCCAGAGCATTTTAGCCTGATTAACGGTTTGAAGAAGTTTTATGGTACAATGCTTTCTAATATCTGGGTTAAGGGAACTGAGTTTCTGTCTCGAAGGTGGGTTTTATTTGGGACATGTATCAAGAGTTGGCATTAAAATTATTTAATCTGCAGATTGCTAATTCTCTAGAAAAGCCACGTTAGTGACAGAGGATATGCTCACGTACAAGAAGTCCTTCTCTGAACCCGGTAATATAGGCTACTCACATATAGATTATTTCAATCATTCATGTTCCACCATTCATCAATGACTTCGGTCTGGATGGCTCATTAGGGGGACTTGTCCCCACTTCTCCCAGAATTACATCCTCCATATCAGCCTTTTTGTCTGCAGGTGACCTTACTGCAGACTCTGATGGGTAGCTTAGTTCCCTGGGCCGCTGGGTACCCTGGGCCGGTTAGTACCCTGGGCCGGTTAGTACCCTGGGCCGGTGGGTACCCTGTGCCGCTGGGTACCCTGGGCCGGTTGCTACCCTGGGCCGGTGGGTACCCTGGGCCGGTTGGTACCCTGGGCCGGTTGGTACCCTGGGCCGGTTGGTACCCTGGGCCGGTGGGTACCCTGGGCCGGTGGGTACCCTGGGCCGGTGGGTACCCTGGGCCGGTGGGTACCCTGGGCCGGTGGGTACCCTGGGCCGGTGGGTACCCTGGGCCGGTGGGTACCCTGGGCCGGTTAGTACCCTGGGCCGGTGGGTACCCTGTGCCGCTGGGTACCCTGGGCCGGTTGCTACCCTGGGCCGGTGGGTACCCTGGGCCGGTTGGTACCCTGGGCCGGTTGGTACCCTGGGCCGGTTGGTACCCTGGGCCGGTTGGGTACCCTGGGCCGGTGGGTACCCTGGGCCGGTGGGTACCCTGGGCCGGTGGGTACCCTGGGCCGGTGGGTACCCTGGGCCGGTGGGTACCCTGGGCCGGTGGGTACCCTGGGCCGGTTGGTACCCTGGGCCGGTTAGTACCCTGGGCCGCTGGGTACCCTGGACCGGTTAGTACCCTGGACCGGTTGGTACCCTGGGCCGGTTGGTACCCCGGGCCGGTTGGTACCCCGGGCCGCTTGGTACCCTGGGCCGGTGGGTACCCTGGGCCGGTTAGTACCCTGGGCCGGTTGGTACCCTGGGCCGGTTAGTACCCTGGGCCGCTGGGTACCCTGGGCCGGTTGGGTGTTTGGTTGATTCCAGATTGTTTGAATGAATGCCAGCATTGATGTTTGGCTGCCTTCTTTTGTGTTCCGCAGAGAGTTGCCTTCGAGGGGTCCCTAATTAACCTTAGAGGTTTGTCACTGGTCTCAGTAGCCACTTTTTCCCAGCTTCTTTATTAGCATTTTTCCCCTTCTTCTTCTTCTTGTAATGAGACTATGGTCAGGGCGTGACATAATGAGAGGTCACTGTTGTAGACTCTGGCTCACCAGGTACCAACTCCAATGTGTAATTCACTCCGTCTTTGTCCTTGGGAGCCGAGGACTTTATCCTCTTCAATCTCAGTCTCACATTCTGTTATTTCCTCAGAGATATGTGATACGTCTGCTCTACTCACGGGGACAGGATTGTTGTCCTGCACATCGTGTGAAAACCTTTCCTCTGTGCCCCTAACGTTGTCCAGTGTAGTAGGACTGTACCATCTCCTGACACCCCCTCTAGAGTGGGATGGTATCTGCCAGTCCTGTCAACATGCAGAACCTTGTCCATCATAAAATACTTTGATCCAGTGAGTTCCCATCTTTACAGACCGTGTTATAGGAATGATGGGTACTGCTTCAACATATACAAAAGGATCTCTATTGGAGCAGTTTGTAAGTTCACCTTTGTATCTTAACATGCGCCTCATCACTTTCTCCCCCAACACTTTACATCCAGCTTCAGCCAGGAACTCAAGTCACAACACTATCATCTGCTGATTCCGGTCTTTAATTGTAACTTGAATTGAGTTCTGGTCAGCCAGTACTTCAAAACTGAACAGACTATTCTCTATGAACACAACATGTTATTCCTCTGATCAGAAGCTTTGCCCCTTTGCTTCTTTACTGAGACGATATACACGCCAGAGTTAGTGTACACTCTGTACTGACCTCAAGTGGTTTGGATGAATTTCATGTAGAGCTCCTCCTCTTTAATGGGGTTGGCTATGGCCTCCTCCTTGGTCAGGATTTCTCTCTCCATGATTAAAAGAGGTTAAACAGTCTCCTTTGGGGAATTTCCACCCACAACCTTGCTCCAGTTCTTAGTTTTTTTGCATCGCTGGAAATAGTCACAACTACAGCAGCCATTTTAATTGTAGTGTTAAAAATATATCAACAAAACTATGGCATTATCACAACCGTGAAACTCTGTAACTGTTTTAAAGTCACCATTGGACTCATGGTGAAAATCCCTGAGCGGTTTCCTTCGTCTCTGTTAATAACTGAGTTTGGAAGGACGCCTGTATCTTCGTAGTGACTGGGTGTATTGATACGCCATCCAAAGCCTAATTAATAACTTCATAATGTTCAAAGGGATATTCAGCTTTTGCTTTTTATTTTACATTGAAAAACCTCCCTGTTTTGTGTGGTTAAATCAGTGTTTAAAATGCAGTACTCTAAACTGCCGTGAGAGATTGAAGTTCACTCAACTTTCTAGAGCAGCGGTCATCAACGGTCGATTGCGATCTACTGGTCGATCGCCAAGGCGATAAAGTCTTGTGCTCCTTTTTTTTTTAAATGATTTGTATTAGGGCTGTTGCCGATAGGTGCATCCGATTCAGCTGCCCGGTTCTGAGCTGCACCTCAGAACTGTTGCCATTGTGAATCATTTCATTTGTCTGTAGCTACAAACTCTGCCTTCCCGGCGGACCCAGAGAGCAAATCAAGTGCCCTATAGGCTTAACACTGGCCAATCGGATGTCTCAGATTGCCGGGTCTGCAGTAAAGTAGAAGGCATAATAGAAAGCTCCGGTAAAACGGATACGGTGAGATTTCAAAACGTTTAAAACCACGACTAGAGAGACAGACTGTCAACGAATACAGCAAAAGAGCTGCTGTTTTTAAACGTTTAAAACCACGACTAGAGAGACAGACTGTCAACGAATACAGCAAAGAGCTGCTGTTTTTAAACGTTTAAAACCACGACTAGAGAGACAGACTGTCAACGAATACAGCAAAAGAGCTGCTGTTTTTAAACGTTTAAAACCACGACTAGAGAGACAGACTGTCAACGAATACAGCAAAGAGCTGCTGTTTTTAAACGTTTAAAACCACGACTAGAGAGACAGACTGTCAACGAATACAGCAAAAGAGCTGCTGTTTTTAAACGTTTAAAACCACGACTAGAGAGACAGACTGTCAACGAATACAGCAAAGAGCTGCTGTTTTTAAACGTTTAAAACCACGACTAGAGAGACAGACTGTCAACGAATACAGCAAAAGAGCTGCTGTTTTTAAACGTTTAAAACCACGACTAGAGAGACAGACTGTCAACGAATACAGCAAAAGAGCTGCTGTTTTTAAACGTTTAAAACCACGACTAGAGAGACAGACTGTCAACGAATACAGCAAAAGAGCTGCTGTTTTTAAACGTTTAAAACCACGACTAGAGAGACAGACTGTCAACGAATACAGCAAAAGAGCTGCTGTTTTTAAACGTTTAAAACCACGACTAGAGAGACAGACTGTCAACGAATACAGCAAAAGAGCTGCTGTTTTTAAACGTTTAAAACCACGACTAGAGAGACAGACTGTCAACGAATACAGCAAAGAGCTGCTGTTTTTAAACGTTTAAAACCACGACTAGAGAGACAGACTGTCAACGAATACAGCAAAGAGCTGCTGTTTTTAAACGTTTAAAACCACGACTAGAGAGACAGACTGTCAACGAATACAGCAAAGAGCTGCTGTTTTTAAACGTTTAAAACCACGACTAGAGAGACAGACTGTCAACGAAGACGTTTGATGTTTTTATGAGTGACTTCATGTTTAAGTTCTTGTTAACACTTTGTATTCGACACTTTTATACGCCATAAAATGCACGTTCTCCCTATTTCCACTCAGCGCTACAACAAACACTGCAGCAGTAATGAACGAGGAGGAAAGTGTATCTATAGGCTTGAGTTGTTATTATTATTAACCGCTTGGGTCTTTTTTCATATCGAGGAATATTTCACTTTCTCTGGTCATAGGAATAACAACATGAATTTGTGCACGAGGCAGAATTAATGCAATGAGACTCGAGTTTCGCCATCAGCTGGAAGACTGTGTCCCTTTTTGGTCAGAGTCAGTGGAGGAAAGGGAGAGCGGAGGGATGACGGACCCTCAGTCCACCAGAGAATGTGAGCGAGGAGTGGAGCGTGCTCAATTTGACTGGAGCACAGAGCGAGATTCCCAAAGGCTGGAGCATCACCCCCCCTCCAATTTCACTCACTTCACTCACTTCAACAGCTCAGAGCATGCCCGGCCCAGCATGCATCTGTAGTCTACTTGTGTGCTGCTATAGCCCCTTGCTTTAGCTACTGTCATGGAGTTCGCTACATATATTCATAAAGAAACTGATAAAAACACACAGTTGTAAAATCAAGGTGATTTACAAAGATGAGGACCAAGAGAAACAGTAGTGTCCACTACTAAAGAACAGAGGGAGTGTGGTGATGTAGTGTCCACTACTAAAGAAGAGAGGGAGTGTGGTGATGTAGTGTCCACTACTAAAGAACAGAGGGAGTGTGGTGATGTAGTGTCCACTACTAAAGAACAGAGGGAGTGTGGTGATGTAGTGTACACTACTAAAGAAGAGAGGGAGTGTGGTGATGTAGTGTCCACTACTAAAGAACAGAGGGAGTGTGGTGATGTAGTGTCCACTACTAAAGAACAGAGAGAGTGTGGTGATGTAGTGTCCACTACTAAAGAACAGAGGGAGTGTGGTGATGTAGTGTCCACTACTAAAGAGAGGGAGTGTGGTGATGTAGTGTCCACTACTAAAGAAGAGAGGGAGTGTGGTGATGTAGTGTCCACTACTAAAGAAGAGAGGGAGTGCGGTGATGTAGTGTCCACTACTAAAGAGAGGGAGTGTGGTGATGTAGTGTCCACTACTAAAGAACAGAGGGAGTGTGGTGATGTAGTGTCCACAACTAAAGAAGAATTGTGGAACCTGAATAGACAGGTATCCTGAATCAAATCAAATTGTGTTTGTCATATCCGCCGAATACAACAGGTGTAGACTTTACAGTGAAATGATGAATACAACAGGTGTAGACCTTACAGTGAAATGCTTACTTACAAGCCCCTAACCAATAATGCAGTTTTTTTTTTAATACAGAAGAGAATATGAAATTAAAGTAACAAGTAATTGAAGAGCAGCAGTGAAATAACAATAGTGAGACAATATACAGGGGGGTGCTGATACAGAGTCAATGTGCAGAGGCACCGGTTATTTGAGGGAATTGAGGTAATACTGTATGTACATGCAGGTAGTTATTAAAGTGACTATGCATAGATGACAACAGAGAGTAGCAGTGGTGTAAAGAGGGGGTGTGGGGGGGGGCACTGCAAATAGTCTGGGTAGCCATTTGACTAGATGTTCAGGAGTCTTATGGCTTGGGGGTAGAAGCTGTTTAGAAGCCTCTTGGACCTAGACCTGGTGCTCCGGTACCGCTTGCCGTGCGGTAGCAGAGAGAACAGTCTATGACTAGGGTGGCTGGAGTCTTTGACCATTTTTAGTGCCTTCCACTGACACCGCCTGGTATAGAGGTCCTGGATGGCAGGAAGCTTGTCCCCAGTGATGTACTGGGCCGTACGCACTACCTTCTGTAGTGCCTTGTGGTCGGAGGCTGAGCAGTTGCCAAACCAGGCAGTGATGCAACCAGTCAGGATGCTCTCGATGGTGCAGCTGTAGAACCTTTTGAGGATCTGAGGACCCATGCCAAATGAAAGCAGCATGATGGTGTACTTACTACGTGCTCATGCTAACAGAAAGGAACCAGCTGGGTAGCTAGCTAAGTGTGTCATTGTAGCAAAGTATTTATAAACCAAAAATCTGATCTCTTAAACGTTTCATTCATTTTTGTTCTATTATCTATACAATAGGCCAGAATTGATTTTGGCCCAATAGGCCTGGCATATTCCCACGTTCAATGAGCTTTCCGTTTTTTGGGGGGGTTATTTTTGCATAAAAACCTTTAGGACTACCTACAGAAAAATAAAACCAACTCTGCATCTCTGCCCAGCCTGTCAAGAGCATCCTGGAGGGTGTTGAGCATCCCCAGTGGCTCTGAAAGTGCTGAGAGGATATTCTCTGCTGCTGGTCTGTTCTCCAGGCACCATCACATGAGCCTGAAGCCCCAGACTGGCCAAACTCCTGTGCCTTAAAATGATTCTTAAAAATGAATTCTTAAAAATGAATTCTTAAAAATGAATTCTAAAAATGTATTCTAACAATGATTTCAGCGGCACTAATAAGTCATTTTTCGTTTAATTTGAATTTAATTCTAAGTAAGTCACTGCCTATATAAGCAATTTATAGACTTTAATGATTGAATACAACAAATTGTTGTTTAAATGCTGAGTGGTTTATGTCCCTACCAGCCTATTGTGTCTCACTCACAAATGATTCACTATGTATTTATTTGTAGGCCATAGCCTTGAAATAATTGAAATAATATAGCCTAAATCATTAATTTAGTTCCTTCTTAGTCACCCTGTCTGTCTCCTGACCTATTCAGAGTGTTTATATGCTGTTTATTATGACATGTAGCCTAATTAAAACGAGGAGTGCTTCTTACATTCACCTGTTCATGTTTATTCAAACACTTTTCATTAAAATCCATATGGTTTGGTTTCAATACTTCAAAACCAATCGGTAGATCCAGGTAGTCACAACAATAGATGGGTGTTGGTTAAATGGTAGGTCCAGGTAGTCACAACAATAGATGGGTGTTGGTTAAATGGTAGGGTCCAGGTAGTCACAACAATAGATGGGTGTTGGTTAAATGGTAGGTCCAGGTTAGTCACAACAATAGATGGGTGTTGGTTAAATGGTAGGGTCCAGGTAGTCACAACAATAGATGGGTGTTGGTTAAACGGTAGTTCCGGGTAGTCACAACAATAGATGGGTGTTGGTTAAATGGTAGGTCTAGGTAGTCACATCAATAGATGGGTGTTGGTTAAATGGTAGGTCTAGGTAGTCACAACAATAGATGGGTGTTGGTTAAATGGTAGGTCCAGGTAGTCACAACAATAGATGGGAGTTGGTTAAACGGTAGTTCCGGGTAGTCACAACAATAGATGGGTGTTGGTTAAATGGTAGGTCCAGGTAGTCACAACAATAGATGGCTGTTGGTTAAATTGTGATTTTAATGAATGGAGAGAATTTGGAGGCCAGTTTTCTTCTCTCCTGTGAGTGCAGAGCGGTTTATAGGGAACGGTTGGAAAGGACATGGAGCACCATGGGTAATGAGCGTGAGCGGGATTTTCAGCTGATAAACTCTGCTCACGTGGCCTGTCCTCCTCTGAGACCGACCGTCAGATGCACCATCAGCACAGTAAAATAAAAAAGCAAATTATTTGAATGTCTGTTCACTCAGCTGTGCCTCACAAGTAATACAACAACGGATCTATTACCGGTGTGATCATATAGCCTACCTCCAAAATTCGAAATATAATTACAATGCATTGGCAGTGCAAAGCTATTATGCGGTGATAATGTAATGGGCCTATAGCTTACTGCACACACCTCACTGCTAGAGTAGTTTTTTAATTGGTTAATATTGCATAGGCTTACTTTTTTTAAGGCATGTTAAAAAAATCGGAGCTGTACATCTCCGCTTGCATTTTGACTCAGAAATGGTTGGTGACCACTGTTCTAGAGTTTTCCCTGTTAACACTAGCAACGTTTCCCTTTACTCTGGCAATTGTGATCGAATCAACGCAATATTAGCCACTTTCAATTTAACGTAGCGAAACAAAACAAACTATGCAAGATATTTTGTTGTCGGCAGAACGCATCAGAGTAGGATTCTCTTGCATTGACACACCACTCTACCATAGTCCTCACAGACCGGTGCGGCATAACCAATCAGAGTTGCAGTAGGCCTATATGTAAATAGACCATTGTCATATATGGTTCTGTGTCATTTACTTTGAACTGGACTGTGTTTACAGCATGAGCGGTCATGAGTAGATGTGATTGTTTTGAGATCAAAGCGAGAGCTGCCATGTAGCCATGTCCACTTTTTGTTCATATCCTTTGCTAGTTAGTGAGTTATTAGCCCAGTTTTAGATCATTTGTAGTCAGCAATAGGGGAGTGATTGCTTCCAACAAGAGCACAAACATACATTTCTAGACATCTAGTGAGAAATGGTAAAGAGCTTTTTTCTGTCTTAAAGGGACAGTGTTGTATTTTGAGAAAGGCGTGATTAAGCTAAGTAGCCAATAGGCAGAGGGAAGCATAATTTGTCTGATTCTCTGTAATAATGGTATGGGAATAATTAGGCATTTTATTTTGTAAAGTGGTTTCTTGCATCAAACAACATAACATTTTAAGTCACTTCCTTGTCTGAAGGACAAGTGGATAAACAGGTTAATGTCAAGCCCTGTTTTTTCAAAAGTCTCATGGAATGTTGGCCTACATTGAACACCACACATTGGCTGCTACTGTAGGCTGAATGACAGAACAACTATTTCCATGTTAAAATATTTTGGGATGCATTTTCCCCATTGTGTTTGATGGTAGGCCACTCTGATAGGTCTAGATGATGATCAGAGTAGCCTACTTGTCCACAGTTAAAACTGTAACTTAAAGTGGGTACAGCCTCAGTGTTCACAGTGGAATGGAAGTTGCACAGAATTTTCACAACGTTCAAGTTTGCGTTCAGCAGACCTGAAATTTAAACTGAAATGCCGAAATTAAGCTAGCTACTAGCTAGTTTAATTTCTCTCACGAGTACTCAGCCAACAAAATGTTGATTAAATAGCATATTATTTACATTATAAGTTAGCTGTCTAGCTGTGGTAACCCAGTGTCAGAAATATCATATTTACATAAGTATTCAGACTCTTTACTCAGTACTTTGTTGAAGCACCTTTGGCAGCGATTACAGCCTCAAGTCTTCTTGGGTATGACGCTACAAGTTTGGCACACCTGTATTTGGGGAGTTTCTCCCATTCTTCTCTGCAGATCTTCTCAAGCTATGTCAGGTTGGATGGGGAGCGTCGCTGCACAGCTATTTTCAGGTCTCTCCAGAGATGTTCAGGATCCTGAGTGGCGCAGCGGTCTACATCGCAGTGCAAGAGGGGTCACTACAGACCCGGGTTTGATCTCGAGCTGTATCACAACCGGACGTGATTTGGAGTCCCATAGGGCGGTGCACAAATGGCCCAGCATTGTCCACGTTAGGGGACAGTTTGGCCAGGGTGTAGGTCGTCATTGTAAATTAGAATGTGTTCTTAACTGACTTGCCTATTTAAATAAAGGTTTCAAGTCCGTGCTCTGGCTGGGCCACTCAAGGACATTCAGAGACTTGTTCCCCCGAAGCCACTCCTGCGTTGTCTTGGCTGTGTGCTTAGGGTCATTGTCCTGTTGGAAGACGAACCTTCGCCCCAGTCTGAGGTCATGGGAGCTCTAGAGAATGTTAACATCAGGGATCTCTCTGTACTTTGCTCCATTCATCTTTCCCTCGATCCTGATTAGTCTCCCTGTCCCTGCCGCTGAAAAAAATCCCCACAGCATGATCCTGCCTCCACCATGCTTCACTGTAGGAATGGTGCCAGGTTTCCTCCAGATGTGACACTTGGCATTCAGGCCAAATAGTTCAATCTTGGTTTCATCAGATCAGAGAATCTTGTTTCTCATGGTCTGAGGGTCCTTTAGGTGCCTTTTGGCAAACTCCAAGCGGGCTGTCATGTGCCTTTTACTGAGGAGTGGCTTCCGTTTGGCCACTCTACCATAAAGGCCTGATTGGTGGAGTGCTGCAGAGATGGTTGTCCTTCTCGAAGGTTCTTCCATCTTCACAGAGGAACTCTGGAGCTCTGTCAGAGTGACCATTGGGTTTTTGGTCACTTCCCTGACCAAGGCCCTTCTCCCCCGATTGACCAGCTCTAGGAAGAGTCTTGGTGGTTCCAACCTAACTCCATTTAAGAATGATGGAGGCCACTGTGTTCTTGGGGACTTTCAATGCTGCAGAAATGTTTGGGTACCCTTCCCCAGATCTGTGCCTTGACACAATCCTGTTTCGGAGCTCTACAGACAATTCCGTCGACCTCATGGCTTGGTTTTTGCTCTGACATGCACTGTCAACTGTGGGACCTTTATATAGACAGGTGTGTGCCTTTCCAAATCATGTCCAATTAATAGAATTTACCACAGGTGGACTCCAATCAAGGATGATCAATGGAAACAGGATGCAAACTTCGAGTCTCATAGCAAAAGGTCTGAATACTTATGTAAATAAGGTATTTCTGTTTTTTATTTTTAATACATTTGCAAAAATTTCTAACAACCTGTTTTTGTCTTGTCATGGGGTATTGTGATGTCATTATGGGGTATTGTGATGTCATTATGGGGTATTGTGATGTCATTATGGGGTGTTGTGATGTCATTATGGGGTATTGTGATGTCATTATGGGGTGTTGTGTTTAGATTTCTGAATGATTTTTTTTTTTTTTTATACATTTTAGAAGAAGGCTGTTATGTAACAAAATGTGTAAAAAGTCAGGGGGTCTGAATATTTTCCGAAGTCACACTGGTAATAGATCATTTGTTGTATTACTTGTGAGGCACAGCTGAGTGAGCATAATGATTCACTTTTTGTTTTACTGGACTGATGGCCTGCATCTGATGGTCAATCTGAGGGGAGGGAGCAGCGGTGAGGTCACCGCCCTTCCTCTCTCCCTCCCTCCACTGAGAAACAGGCACACAGTCTTCCAGCCCGTCGTTCAGACACATGAAATGGTTCAAAATGGGAACACGTTGACTTCCCAGCACTGCTGGCTACCATCAACAGCGCGAAACGGAGGAAAAAAAGGGAAAACAATTGGAACGCATAAATGTTTGGTGACTAGGGTGACTAGCTTGGAGACCAGCCGGTTGGCGACCACTGTTAAAGACAATTTAGTGTTTATATGGTTAAGATTGGGAAAAAAGCTGATTTTAGTTCACCTTAGATCTCGTTTTATTGTTTGATTTAATTAAAGGTTCTGTTCTGTCCGTATTTTGATTTATTTATTTAATTAAAGGTTCTGCTCACTGTATTTTGAAAATGCTTTTATTTTAATTTTTATGTAAGACATTCCCCCCCCCCCCCCCCCCCAAAAAAAAACAAAAACAAATGTAACAACATAAAAAGCTGATCGTTGATATTTGTTGTCATATGAGTGGGATGTTTAATAGGCATCAATTATAACACGCACCACTTTAGCTTAGTCCAGGTCACAATTCTTTCATATGTGACACACACACACACACACGCACGCACGCGCGCAGAACACACGCGCAGACATACACACACAGACAGACATACAGACACATACACACACACACACACGCGCGCGCAGACAGACACAGACATACACACACAGACACAGACATACAGACACATATACACACACACACACACGCATACAGTCTGTCAAAGTCGTTCCATCCCCCACATTCACTCTCCCTACAAGTCGATCTATCGTTGATATTCCATGTTACCATTTCACTGGTAAGATCTAATATATAGTGTCAGTTTGTGTTTAAATAAGGCTGTCTGGGGTTACTGAACTGGAAGATTCAGACATACTTACTGAATTATTCAGGTTTCATGTCTTGTTGCTATGGTGTGTGTGTGTGTGCACATGCAACTACTCAGAGATGTTGCTTGAATCATTATGGTATGCGGATGGTTGACTCTCTCTCTCTCTCTCTCTCTCACACACTCACACACACACACTCACACACACACTTGCCAGGGTATCTATTGCCGCTGTTAAACGATACAAACCCCAGTGAAAAAATGTGACCTCTGCATCACGCACACACACACACACACACGCACACGCCTGCATGCTGTTAACAGAGACAATCCTTTATTCTCCTGTTAAAACCATCCCTCCGTCTGTGCACTCCCCTATTTCCTATGTAGTTCAATGCTTTTGACAAGAGCCTTATGGGGGATAGAGAGAGATTGAGAGAGAGAGAGAGCGAGAGAGAGAGAGATTGAGACAGAGAGAGAGAGAGAGAGAGAGAGAGAGACATATGTTTCCCATGCCAATAAAGGCCATTGAATCAAATTGAATTGAGAGAGAGAGAGAGAGTTGGAAAGCGCTCTGTGTTTTATCTCAGCCCCTAAGGTATAATTAACAGTAGCCTAACAGACAGACTGGACCAGTCAGCTATTGCCAGTTGTAGCCTTCAATTTAATTCACAAAGATCTTATAAATGCTTATTGGTGTTAGTGTATGTGTTATCTATTTATTTATTTTTTTAATTGTCAAAATCATGTTTTGTATTTGTCTTCTGTGCAAATAAAACTATTTATTTCATTAAAAATAATAATATATCTGCGGGTCACAATATATTATTAAACATAGACTGACATCGTGTAACCTTGGTTACTAGGCTACTAGGTTACTAGGTTACTAGGTTACTAGGCTACTAGGTTACTAGGCTACTAGGTTACTAGGTTACTAGGTTACTCAAACATGTTCAACTGTGGGAGATGATAGAAGCGATTCTGCTATGGAGAATAAACTCTTAGAGGAAATGTTTCTAGAACCGTAATGAACCCTGTTATGTAGACCCATCGTGATTATGATGGAATGTCTTGAGAATAGAACTAAAATAGTCTAGAAACTTAAGTAGCCTACTAAGTGGCGACTGGCGAATGTATAGCCGCTGTCAGGAGCCGCTGTCGGGGATCATCACCTAGATTCAGCCGCGACATGATGCTTTTCTGGAGCGGATGGTCAGAGGGCCGTAACATTTTTTATTTATTTAAACCTTTATTTAACTAGGCATAACAAAAAAAAAAATACAAATAATTTGTAGACTGCACATAAGCCCAAACAGATGTAATATTTGACGAAAACATAATAATTTCAACCCATTACTTACATCTGATTTCCAAAATTAAAATCACTTGGGAGCCGATTTACTGGCGTTTTTACAGTTTTTTATGTCCGACAATTAAAAACGTGTCCAGTGACCCGAAATTAAATCACCAGCTAGGAACGCTGTGCTATGTGGTTAGTAGTAGGCCTATGGTGCCTTTAGCAGTGAATGAACGTGTTAAAATGTGTGGCAGACGGAAAGAGAGTGAGAGAAATATATATATATATATATATATATATAGAGAGAGAGAGAGAGAGAGATGAGCACTGCAGAGAGAGAGCGAGAGAAAGGGAATCACTACAGGAGTTGCGTTTGGAGAGAGGGAGGCACTGAAGGAATAGAGAGAGAGTACAGGGAAAGGGGAAAAAAAAAAAAGACGAGCAAGAAGAGAGGAGGAAATAGTAAATAAATCTGGACTATCATTTGTTTTGTCTACGTAACGTTAAGTTATCTGTAGAAAACGGACAAGTCAACTGCTTTTCATACGTTTTTACAACACCACGAGGACAGAGACGGGAGAACCGCATGGAATATTTTCTCTTTGTACTCATCGGGAGAAGACACTCCTGCTGTACGGCTGCTTTGTAGGCTTTGCTATAGATTTATTTTTATACGCCGAATTGTCATAGTGTAAATAGCCTATTTTATAGCCTATTTTTGATGGTGATTTTGATTGGGAAACCACGAAGTGAACCTAATGCCATGCTCTTTTGCAAGAAGGGAACAATAGCGTAACAGAGACTTGACTAGGTACATTTTCTAGCTCCTCTTGTAGAATCAATGCCGCTTTAACGACCACACAACACGGCGAACAATACAAAAAACAACGCGTCTAAATTCGCTCTACCAACAGGACTTCCAGGATCTTCTTCAGCGGACCGATCATGGCTGCGGTTACCAGCCCAGAGACGAGTCCTCAACCCCGGGTATATTTCCAGACGGCAGCCGCCGGTTCCACCGAAGAACCGGAGACCCCTGTTCGGAAGCAAGGGCGAGTAACCGTGAAATATGACCGAAAAGAATTGAGAAAGAGACTGAATCTGGAGGAATGGATAATCGACCAGCTAACGGATCTTTACGACTGTGAGGTGAGATACCGATAAATAAATAACACACCGATTAGGTTCTATGTCGCAAGTGTTACCCTCCCTATATAGTGCACTACTTTTGACTAGGTGCAATAGGGGCTATGGTTAAAATTAGTGTACTATTGAATAGAGTGACAATTCGGGGTCATAAAGGCTACTGTAATGAACTAATTGAATCTATCGATCGGGCTTAATTAAGTAAGATCCCCCCCCCTGAGGTCTAATAATCAGTTTATCTGGTATTTCATGTGAAAGGAGAACAACATGGGTGTAATCAGGAATATCCTAAGACTAAACATCACAGTGTCATCATAGCATGACATGACATTTCTATTAGGCATGTGACCTGTGACCTGTAGCCTGTAACCTGTGACCTGTAGCCTGCAACTTGTAGCCTGTAACCTGTAGCCTGCAACTTGTAACCTGTAGCCTGTGGCCTGTAGCCTGTGGCCTGTAGCCTGTAGCCTGCAACCTGTAGCCTGTAACCTGTAAGTTGTAGCCTGTAACCTGTAACTTGTAGCCTAACTCAACAACTATATATCCCATTAGGAATAGCCTAAATAGTATGCTATAGTCAAATAGTATGCTATTTATATACCCCCACACATTGACTCGGTACCGGTACCCCCTGTATATACCCCCACACACTGACTCGGTACCGGTGCCCCCTGTATATACCCCCACACACTGACTCGGTACCGGTACCCCCTGTATATACCCCCACACACTGACTCGGTACCGGTGCCCCCTGTATATACCCCCACACACTGACTCAGTACCGGTACCCCCTGTATATACCCCCACACACTGACTCGGTACCGGTACCCCCTGTATATACCCCCACACACTGACTTGGTACCGGTACCCCCTGTATATAGCCTCCACATTGACTCTGTACTGGTACCCCCTGTATATACCCCCACACACTGACTCGGTACCGGTACCCCCTGTATATACCCCCACACATTGACTCGGTACCGGTACCCCCTGTATATACCCCCACACACTGACTCGGTACCGGTACCCCCTGTATATACCCCCACACACTGACTCGGTACCGGTGCCCCCTGTATATACCCCCACACACTGACTCGGTACCGGTACCCCCTGTATATACCCCCACACACTGACTTGGTACCGGTGCCCCCTGTATATACCCCCACCCACTGACTCGGTACCGGTGCCCCCTGTATATACCCCCACCCACTGACTCGGTACCGGTGCCCCCTGTATATACCCCCACACACTGACTCGGTACCGGTACCCCCTGTATATACCCCCACACACTGACTCGGTACCGGTACCCCCTGTATATACCCCCACACATTGATTCGGTACCGGTACCCCCTGTATATACCCCCACACACTGACTCGGTACCGGTACCCCCTGTATATACCCCCACACATTGATTCGGTACCGGTACCCCCTGTATATACCCCCACACACTGACTCGGTACCGGTACCCCCTGTATATACCCCCACACACTGACTCGGTACCGGTGCCCCCTGTATATACCCCCACACACTGACTCAGTACCGGTACCCCCTGTATATACCCCTACACACTGACTCGGTACCGGTACCCCCTGTATATACCCCCACACACTGACTTGGTACCGGTACCCCCTGTATATAGCCTCCACATTGACTCTGTACTGGTACCCCCTGTATATACCCCCACACACTGACTCGGTACCGGTACCCCCTGTATATACCCCCACACACTGACTCGGTACCGGTACCCCCTGTATATACCCCCACACACTGACTCGGTACCGGTACCCCCTGTATATACCCCCACACACTGACTCGGTACCGGTGCCCCCTGTATATACCCCCACACACTGACTCGGTACCGGTGCCCCCTGTATATACCCCCACACACTGACTTGGTACCGGTGCCCCCTGTATATACCCCCACCCACTGACTCGGTACCGGTGCCCCCTGTATATACCCCCACCCACTGACTCGGTACCGGTGCCCCCTGTATATACCCCCACACACTGACTCGGTACCGGTACCCCCTGTATATACCCCCACACACTGACTTGGTACCGGTACCCCCTGTATATAGCCTCCACATTGACTCTGTACTGGTACCCCCTGTATATACCCCCACACACTGACTCGGTACCGGTACCCCCTGTATATACCCCCACACACTGACTCGGTACCGGTACCCCCTGTATATACCCCCACACACTGACTCGGTACCGGTACCCCCTGTATATACCCCCACACACTGACTCGGTACCGGTGCCCCCTGTATATACCCCCACACACTGACTCGGTACCGGTACCCCCTGTATATACCCCCACACACTGACTTGGTACCGGTGCCCCCTGTATATACCCCCACCCACTGACTCGGTACCGGTGCCCCCTGTATATACCCCCACCCACTGACTCGGTACCGGTGCCCCCTGTATATACCCCCACACACTGACTCGGTACCGGTACCCCCTGTATATACCCCCACACACTGACTCGGTACCGGTACCCCCTGTATATACCCCCACACATTGATTCGGTACCGGTACCCCCTGTATATACCCCCACACACTGACTCGGTACCGGTACCCCCTGTATATACCCCCACACATTGATTCGGTACCGGTACCCCCTGTATATACCCCCACACACTGACTCGGTACCGGTACCCCCTGTATATACCCCCACACACTGACTCGGTACCGGTGCCCCCTGTATATACCCCCACACACTGACTCGGTACCGGTACCCCCTGTATATACCCCCACACACTGACTTGGTACCGGTACCCCCTGTATATAGCCTCCACATTGACTCTGTACTGGTACCCCCTGTATATACCCCCACACACTGACTCGGTACCGGTACCCCCTGTATATACCCCCACACACTGACTCGGTACCGGTACCCCCTGTATATACCCCCACACACTGACTCGGTACCGGTACCCCCTGTATATACCCCCACACACTGACTCGGTACCGGTGCCCCCTGTATATACCCCCACACACTGACTCGGTACCGGTGCCCCCTGTATATACCCCCACACACTGACTTGGTACCGGTGCCCCCTGTATATACCCCCACCCACTGACTCGGTACCGGTGCCCCCTGTATATACCCCCACCCACTGACTCGGTACCGGTGCCCCCTGTATATACCCCCACACACTGACTCGGTACCGGTGCCCCCTGTATATACCCCCACACACTGACTCGGTACCGGTGCCCCCTGTATATACCCCCACACACTGACTTGGTACCGGTGCCCCCTGTATATACCCCCACCCACTGACTCGGTACCGGTGCCCCCTGTATATACCCCCACCCACTGACTCGGTACCGGTGCCCCCTGTATATACCCCCACACACTGACTCGGTACCGGTACCCCCTGTATATACCCCCACACACTGACTCGGTACCGGTACCCCCTGTATATACCCCCACACATTGATTCTGTACCGGTACCCCCTGTATATACCCCCACACACTGACTCGGTACCGGTACCCCCAGTATATACCCCCACACATTGATTCGGTACCGGTACCCTCTGTATATACCCCCACACACTGACTCGGTACCGGTACCCCCTGTATATAGACTTGTTATTGTTATTTTAATGTGTTTTACTTTTTATCATTTTTTACTTTAGTTTATTTGGTAAATATTTTCTTATCTTGATTTGCACTGTTTGTTAAGGGTTTGTAAGTTAGCATTTCACGGTAAGGTCTACACACCTGTTGTATTCGGCGCATGTGAATAATAAAGTTTAATTTGATTTGTAGAGGGAAGGGAAGCTTCTAATCAATGGAAGTCGTGTTAAAATGAATCAGTCATTTACAGTAATCAATCAATGACGAGGAATAAACCAAACACATTTCTGTTGCATCACATGAACCCTGGGATGCTTTAGTTTAGAGATACAGTTGGGTTCTGAGCTGTGTGTGTGTGTGTGTGTGTGTGTGTGTGTGTGTGTGTGTGTGTGTGTGTGTGTGTGTGTTTGTGTTTGTCTGTGTGTGTGGGGGGGGGGGTGATTCTGAGCTGGCTATGACCCACATTCTATTCATAGCAGGGACTTACAGCTGCCATTCAGAGAAAGAGAGGAAGGGAAGGAGAGAGGAATGGATGAATGAAGGAGAGGGGGATGGATACATGAAGGAGAGGGATGGATACATGAAGGAGAGAGGGATGGATACATGAAGGAGAGGGAAGGATACATGAAGGAGAGGGATGGATACATGAAGGAGAGCGGGATGGATACATGAAGGAGAGCGGGATGGATACATGAAGGAGAGGGATGGATACATGAAGGAGAGGGAAGGATACATGAAGGAGAGGGATGGATACATGAAGGAGAGAGGGATGGATACATGAAGGAGAGGGATGGATACATGAAGGAGAGAGGGATGGATACATGAAGGAGAGAGGGATGGATACATGAAGGAGAGAGGGATGGATACATGAAGGAGAGGGATGGATACATGAAGGAGAGAGGGATGGATACATGAAGGAGAGGGGGATGGATACATGAAGGAGAGAGGGATGGATACATGAAGGAGAGGGGGATGGATACATGAAGGAGAGAGGGATGGATACATGAAGGAGAGGGGGATGGATACATGAAGGAGAGGGATGGATACATGAAGGAGAGAGGGATGGATACATGAAGGAGAGGGATGGATACATGAAGGAGAGGGGGATGGATACATGAAGGAGAGGGGGATGGATACATGAAGGAGAGGGATGGATACATGAAGGAGAGAGGGATGGATACATGAAGGAGAGAGGGATGGATACATGAAGGAGAGAGGGATGGATACATGAAGGAGAGGGATGGATACATGAAGGAGAGGGATGGATACATGAAGGAGAGAGGGATGAATACATGAAGGAGAGGGATGGATACATGAAGGAGAGGGATGGATACATGAAGGAGAGGGATGGATACATGAAGGAGAGAGGGATGAATACATGAAGGAGAGAGGGATGGATACATGAAGGAGAGGGATGGATACATGAAGGAGAGAGGGATGGATACATGAAGGAGAGGGGGATGGATACATGAAGGAGAGGAGGATGGATACATGAAGGAGAGGGGGATGGATACATGAAGGAGAGAGGGATGGATACATGAAGGAGAGGAGGATGGATACATGAAGGAGAGAGGGATGGATACATGAAGGAGAGAGGGATGGATACATGAAGGAGAGGGATGGATACATGAAGGAGAGAGGGATGAATACATGAAGGAGAGGGATGGATACATGAAGGAGAGGGAAGGATACATGAAGGAGAGAGGGATGGATACATGAAGGAGAGGAGGATGGATACATAAAGGAGAGGAGGATGGATACATGAAGGAGAGGGATGGATACATGAAGGAGAGGAGGATGGATACATGAAGGAGAGGGATGGATACATGAAGGAGAGAGGGATGGATACATGAAGGAGAGGAGGATGGATACATGAAGGAGAGAGGGATGGATACATGAAGGAGAGGGGGATGGATACATGAAGGAGAGAGGGATGGATACATGAAGGAGAGAGGGATGGATACATGAAGGAGAGGAGGATGGATACATGAAGGAGAGAGGGATGGATACATAAGGGAGAGGGATGGATACATGAAGGAGAGAGGGATGAATACATGATGGAGAGGGATGGATACATGAAGGAGAGGGAAGGATACATGAAGGAGAGAGGGATGGATACATGAAGGAGAGGGAAGGATACATGAAGGAGAGGGATGGATACATGAAGGAGAGGGGGATGGATACATGAAGGAGAGAGGGATGGATACATGAAGGAGAGAGGGATGGATACATGAAGGAGAGGAGGATGGATACATGAAGGAGAGAGGGATGGATACATGAAGGAGAGGGATGGATACATGAAGGAGAGAGGGAAGGATACATGAAGGAGAGGTATGGATACATGAAGGAGAGGGATGGATACATGAAGGAGAGGGATGGATACATGAAGGAGAGAGGGATGGATACATGAAGGAGAGGGAAGGATACATGAAGGAGAGGGATGGATACATGAAGGAGAGGGGGATGGATACATGAAGGAGAGAGGGATGGATACATGAAGGAGAGAGGGATGGATACATGAAGGAGAGGAGGATGGATACATGAAGGAGAGAGGGATGGATACATGAAGGAGAGGGATGGATACATGAAGGAGAGAGGGAAGGATACATGAAGGAGAGGTATGGATACATGAAGGAGAGGGATGGATACATGAAGGAGAGGGATGGATACATGAAGGAGAGGGATGGATACATGAAGGAGAGAGGGATGGATACATGAAGGAGAGGGATGGATACATGAAGGAGAGAGGGATGGATACATGAAGGAGAGGGGGATGGATACATGATGGAGAGGGAAGGATACATGAAGGAGTAGGGGATGGATACATGAAGGAGAGAGGGATGGATACATGGAGGAGAGAGGGATGGATACATGAAGGAGAGAGGGATGGATACATGAAGGAGAGAGGGATGGATACATGAAGGAGAGAGGGATGGATACATGAAGGAGAGAGGGATGGATACATGGAGGAGAGAGGGATGGATACATGAAGGAGAGAGGGATGGATACATGAAGGAGAGAGGGATGGATACATGAAGGAGAGGGATGGATACATGAAGGAGAGGGATGGATACATGAAGGAGAGAGGGATAGATACATGAAGGAGAGAGGGATGGATACATGAAGGAGAGGGATGGATACATGAAGGAGAGGGATGGATACATGAAGGAGAGAGGGATGGATACATGAAGGAGAGGGATGGATACATGAAGGAGAGAGGGATAGATACATGAAGGAGAGAGGGATGGATACATGAAGGAGAGGGATGGATACATGAAGGAGAGGGATGGATACATGAAGGAGGGGGATGGATACATGAAGGAGAGGGGGGTAGATACATGAAGGAGAGAGGGATGGATACATGAAGGAGAGGGATGGATACATGAAGGAGAGGGATGGATACATGAAGGAGAGAGGGATGGATACATGAAGGAGAGGGATGGATACATGAAGGAGAGGGATGGATACATGAAGGAGAGGGATGGATACATGAAGGAGAGGGGATGGATCCATGAAGGAGAGAGGGATGGATACATTAAGGAGGGGGATGGATACATGAAGGAGAGGGATGGATACATGAAGGAGAGGGATGGATACATGAAGGAGGGGGATGGATACATGAAGGAGAGAGATGGATACATGAAGGAGAGAGGGATGGATACATGAAGGAGAGAGGGATGGATACATGAAGGAGAGAGGGATGGATACATGAAGGAGAGAGGGATGGATACATGAAGGAGAGGGATGGATACATGAAGGAGAGGGGGATGGATACATGAAGGAGAGAGGGATGGATACATGAAGGAGAGAGGGATGGATACATGAAGGAGAGAGGGATGGATACATGAAGGAGAGAGGGATGGATACATGAAGGAGAGGGATGGATGCATGAAGGAGAGGGGGATGGATACATGAAGGAGAGAGGGATGGATACATGAAGGAGGGGGATGGATACATGAAGGAGAGGGATGGATACATGAAGGAGAGAGGGATGGATACATGAAGGAGAGAGGGATAGATACATGAAGGAGAGAGGGATGGATACATGAAGGAGAGGGATGGATACATGAAGGAGAGGGATGGATACATGAAGGAGAGGGATGGATACATGAAGGAGAGGGATGGATACATGAAGGAGAGAGGGATAGATACATGAAGGAGAGAGGGATGGATACATGAAGGAGAGGGATGGATACATGAAGGAGAGGGATGGATACATGAAGGAGAGGGATGGATACATGAAGGAGAGGGATGGATACATGAAGGAGAGGGATAGATACATGAAGGAGAGAGGGATGGATACATGAAGGAGAGAGGGATGGATACATGAAGGAGAGGGATGGATACATGAAGGAGAGAGGGATAGATACATGAAGGAGAGAGGGATGGATACATGAAGGAGAGGGATGGATACATGAAGGAGAGGGATGGATACATGAAGGAGAGAGGGATGGATACATGAAGGAGAGGGATGGATACATGAAGGAGAGGGATAGATACATGAAGGAGAGAGGGATGGATACATGAAGGAGAGGGATGGATACATGAAGGAGAGAGGGATGGATACATGAAGGAGAGGG
>NC_092096.1:70785523-70793023 GCF_045679555.1 Salvelinus alpinus | reverse complement strand
AACATTCCTGTTTATTATCCTGTTAACATTCCTGTTTATTATCCTGTTAACATTCCTGTTTATTATCCTGTTAACATTCCTGTTTATTATCCTGTTAACATTCCTGTTTATTATCCTGTTAACATTCCTGTTTATTATCATGTTAACATTCCTGTTTATTATCCTGTTAACATTCCTGTTTATTATCCTGTTAACATTCCTGTTTATTATCCTGTTAACATTCCTGTTTATTATCATGTTAACATTCCTGTTTATTATCCTGTTAACATTCCTGTTTATTATCCTGTTAACATTCCTGTTTATTATCATGTTAACATTCCTGTTTATTATCCTGTTAACATTCCTGTTTATTATCATGTTAACATTCCTGTTTATTATCCTGTTAACATTCCTGTTTATTATCATGTTAACATTCCTGTTTATTATCATGTTTATTATCATGTTAACATTCCTGTTTATTATCATGTTAACATTCCTGTTTATTATCATGTTTATTATCCTGTTTCCGTGGACACATGTGAAATCAGGCTACCTGATAAATACAGAAAATCACCAATTACTAAAAGAAACGCTCTACAACAGCGAATATTGCATTTTTTGGGGAATCACATTTGATTCTGAGTTCCGACATGGGGTTTATATGTCCTAATAATTAGTAAGATTTGCTCAGAAAACCAGGTGTTTTAATCGGAGTATACTTACTTATTATGACCTTATGCCAACTAAGACAAACACAGTAAGGTGACTATCGCATAATCTGCCTACTGCAATAATCAGTTTACTATTGAGTTATTATTGTTACAGTTTCTCTACACCCGGATCTTCTCCCCTGCGGAGAATATTTATGTTTGGTGTCCGGTTGTATTGTCTTGTTTACTGGGGTCCGGTAAACAAACAGTTAACCTTGAGTGTAACTAACCCTACATCCCAACATGGCTAGAGAGAGAGGGGGAGAGGGAGCAGGGGGGGGTGGGGAGGGGGCAGGGGGGGGGGGGGAGCAGGGGGGCGTGGAGAGGGAGCAGGGGGGGGGAGGGAGCAGGGGGGCGTGGAGAGGGAGCAGGGGGGCGGGGAGAGGGAGCAGGGGGGGAGAGGGAGCATGGGGGAGAGGGAGCAGGGGGGGGGAGAGAGAGAGAGGGAGGGAGGAGGAGGGAAATTTGGAAACAGAAGAGGGGAAAAAGAGCAAAATAGTGTCCTGTGGTCTTTCCTACACACACACACACACACACACACACACACACACACACACACACACACACACACTTAACATACCTCTTAAACCTCTGTTTCAGACTTCATGATGTCACTCAGAAATGAACACTCTGGACACTCGTGTTTGTGACTAAAACAAAGATGGTCTGTAAGGCCTCAGGAATGAATGACCCCGGTGTAGCAGTATGTCCTGTGACCCAGGAATGTAACATGTGAACTCAGACACTTCCTGTCTCTGTTAGAATGACTCAGCACCGATCTGACTGACTGAGTGAGTGTGTGTGGGGGGGGGGGGGGGGGGGTTGAGAAAGGTAGGAGAGAGCGAGAGAGAGGTGAGGGAGAGAGAGAGTGAGAGGGAGGTGAGGGAGAGAGAGAGGGGGGAGAGAGTGTGAGAGGGGGGAGAGAGAGAGAGGGATGAGAGTGAGAGAGGGGGGAGAGAGAGAGAGAGAGGGATGAGAGTGAGAGAGGGGGGAGAGAGAGAGGGGGGGGGGTATCAGGAGAATGCTCATGTAGGGTTGAGGCCACCTCACAGGAAGTGTGGTACTCAGTGAGTAACTCTTCTTTTTTTGTCTGTCTGACAGAGAGCGGGGGAGAGAGAGGGGGAGAGAGAGAGAGGGAGGGAGGGGTGAGAGAGAGAGAGGTGAGAGAGGGGGGGTGAGAGAGAGAGGTGAGAAAGAGGGGGGTGAGAGAGAGAGAGGGGTGAGAGAGAGAGGGGTGAGAGAGAGAGAGGTGAGAGAGGGGGGGGGTGAGAGAGAGAGAGGTGTGAGAGAGGGGAGGGGTGAGAGAGAGAGGGGGGGGAGAGCTCTCTGAATCACCATAAGAGGAAGTCAGTGCCTGACACTCCTGTTGGACACCCAGAACGTGTTACTGCACGTGGGAGAATAGAGATATTTTTGCACAACAGTGGGTTAGGATTCCATTCATTTCAGCTGATGCTTTTATCCAAATGTGGATAAAATGTGGGTCCCGTGTGGAACAGTTGAGTTCAGCGTGGCACTAGCAACTCCAGGGGTTGTGGGTTCAATTCCCACGTGGGACCGGTAGAAAAATGGAACGCATTTCGCTGTAAGTCACTTTGTATAAAATCGTCTGCTCATGAAAAAAAAGGACATGGTGTTTAAGGTGCTTTATAATATTATAATATTACATATTACATTATATATTACCATGAATCAAACCTCAAGCAACATTACCTTCTTTATACCAGCTGTTGATTCATGTTACCCTACACACACACACACACACACACACACACACACACACACACACACACACACCCACACACACCCACACACACACACACACACACACACACACACACACACACACACACACACACACACACACCTGTCCTTCACACGCTGCCGTGTGCGCCTGTATAGACCGGTTAAATGACGACACCAGTTGAGGTGTGTCAACAGCTTGAGTTCTATAGACACTAGCAGATGGTATGTGTGTATGTGTGTATCAACAGTACCAGTCAAAAGTTTGGACACCCCTACATCAAGGATTTTTTCTTTATTTTTACTATTTCCTACACAGATTTGCACACTCTTGGCATTCTCTCAACCAGCTTCACCTGGAATGCTTTTCTAACAGTCTTGAAGGAGTTCCCACATATTCTGAGTACTAGTACTAGCACCGAGATTATATTTTTGTCCGATACCGATGTCTGATATTTTCCTTGCAAAAAAACCCCGATACCGATACCGCGATAATCGATATTTATAATTTTAGCGGCCTTTTAAGCATTCTAGTACAGTTAAATAGTTAATACACACATGGACACAGCGGTCTAAGGCACTGCATCTCAGTGCAAGAGGCGTCACTACAGTCCCTGGTTTGAATCTAGGCTGTATCACATCCGGACGTGATTGGGAGTCCCATAGGGCGGAGCACAATTGGTCCAGAGTCGTCCGGGTTACGCCGGGGTAGGCCGTCATTGTAAATAAGAATTTGTTCTTAACTGACTTGCCTAGTGAAATAAAGGTTACACTGACCAAAAAGTAATTTTGTTGGCATTTATTGTCCCCATTACCTGTAAAACATCATCAAAACCTATTTCCTTCCTTTACTTGCTGTGCTGTTTCGTTGTTCAGTTGTTCATTCGTTTCATTACACAGTGTAATCAATATCACTCGTATTTCATATGTCACAACGATTCATCGATACGTACGCTATGATGCTGGTAAAGTTGTCTCGCGTACCTACAGTTTCTGGTCATAAAAGCTGACTAGCTCATGAATACAAACAATGTTCTTCCCCAAAAACATAGCAAAAATACATCATCTGTTTCAGTAGCTATAGTTAGCTAGCTAACTATATAGCTAGGTGTCAGCATCTAAAATTACCCTAATTTATAAGACAGTTCTTATTTGATTAATGGTGGTCGGACCATCTATGTGAAGCTAGCCACAATAAGGATTAGCCACAATAGTGGACTTTGCGGTTAGCCTTCAAAATAAAAGTATGGCATTATTCTATTATTCTACTAATCATTTGCATCACTGTCAATGACATACTTTTAAGTCAAACAGCAAATTCCAGTATTGTTCCTAATCCTTATTGAGGCTAGCTTCACAACACATAACCCGGTCAGGTCGAGCCTCACTAGCCAGATGAAGCAAGCTGGCTGCTTATACAGTGGGGCAAAAAAGTATTTAGTCAGCCACCAATTGTGCAAGTTCTCCCACTTAAAAAGATGAGAGAGGCCTGTAATTTTCATCATAGGTACACTTCAACTATGACAGACAAAATGAGAAAAATAATTCCAGAAAATCACATTGTAGGATTTTTATTTTTTTTGTAGGCCCTGTATATAGCCTCCACACTGACTCTGTACCGGTACCCCCTGTATATAGCCTCCACACTGACTCGGTACCGGTACCCCCTGTATATAGCCTCCACACTGACTCGGTACCGGTACCCCCTGTATATAGCCTCCACACTGACTCAGTACCGGTACCCCCTGTATATACCCCCACACACTGACTCGGTACCGGTGCCCCCTGTATATACCCCCACACACTGACTCGGTACCGGTGCCCCCTGTATATACCCCCACACACTGACTCGGTACCGGTACCCCCTGTATATAGCCTGCACACTGACTCGGTACCGGTACCCCCTGTATATAGCCTGCACACTGACTCGGTACCGGTACCCCCTGTATATAGCCTGCACACTGACTCGGTACCGGTACCCCCTGTGTATAGCCTGCACACTTACTCTGTACCGGTACCCCCTGTATATAGCCTCCACACTGACTCGGTACCGGTACCCCCTGTATATACCCCCACACACTGACTCGGTACCGGTGCCCCCTGTATATAGCCCCCACACACTGACTCGGTACCGGTACCCCCTGTATATAACCTCCACACACTGACTCGGTACCGGTACCCCCTGTATATAGCCTCCACACTGACTCGGTACCGGTACCCCCTGTATATAGCCTCCACACTGACTCGGTACTGGTACCCCCTGTATATAGCCTCCACACTGACTCGGTACCGGTACCCCCTGTATATAGCCTCCACACTGACTCTGTACCTGTACCCCCTGTATATAGCCTCCACACTGACTCTGTACCGGTACCCCCTGTATATAGCCTCCACACTGACTCGGTACTGGTACCCCCTGTATATAGTCTCCACATTGACTCTGTACCGGTACCCCCTGTATATAGCCTCCACACTGACTCGGTACCGGTACCCCCTGTATATAGCCTCCACATTGACTCTGTACCGTAACACCCTGTATATAGCCTCCACACTGACTCGGTACTGGTACCCCCTGTATATAGCCTCCACACTGACTCGGTACCGGTACCCCCTGTATATAGCCTCCACATTGACTCTGTACCGGTACCCCCTGTATATAGCCTCCACACTGACTCGGTTCCGGTATCCCCTGTATATAGCCTCCACACTGACTCTGTACCGGTACCCCCTGTATATAGCCTCCACACTGACTCGGTACCGGTACCCCCTGTATATACCCCCACACACTGACTCGGTACCAGTACCCCCTGTATATACCCCCACACACTGACTCGGTACCGGTACCCCCTGTATATACCCCCACACACTGACTCGGTACCGGTACCCCCTGTATATACCCCCACACATTGACTCGGTACCGGTATCCCCTGTATATAGCCTCCACACTGACTCGGTACCGGTACCCCCTGTATATAGCCTCCACACTGACTCGGTACCGGTACCCCCTGTATATAGCCTCCACACTGACTCTGTACCTGTACCCCCTGTATATAGCCTCCACACTGACTCGGTACCGGTATCCCCTGTATATAGCCTCCACACTGACTCGGTACCTGTACCCCCTGTATATAGCCTCCACACTGACTCTGTACTTGTACCCCCTGTATATAGCCTCCACTTTGACTCTGTACTGGTACCCCCTGTATATACCCCCACACATTGACTCGGTACCGGTATCCCCTGTATATAGCCTCCACACTGACTCGGTACCGGTACCCCCTGTATATAGCCTCCACACTGACTCGGTACCGGTACCCCCTGTATATAGCCTCCACACTGACTCTGTACCTGTACCCCCTGTATATAGCCTCCACACTGACTCGGTACCGGTACCCCCTGTATATAGCCTCCATACTGACTCGGTACCGGTACCGCCTGTATATACCCCCACACACTGACTCGGTACCGGTACCCCCTGTATATACCCCCACACACTGACTCGGTACCTGTACCCCCTGTATATAGCCTCCACACTGACTCGGTACCGGTATCCCCTGTATATAGCCTCCACACTGACTCTGTACCGGTACCCCCTGTATATAGCCTCCACATTGACTCTGTACCGGTACCCCCTGTATATAGCCTCCACACTGACTCTGTACCGGTACCCCCTGTATATAGCCTCCACACTGACTCTGTACCGGTACCCCCTGTATATAGCCTCCACATTGACTCTGTATCGGTACCCCCTGTATATAGCCTCCACACTGACTCGGTACCGGTACCCCCTGTATATAAGAGTGGTTTCGGGACAAATCTCTGAATGTCCTTGAGAGGCCCAGCCAGAGCCCGGACTTGAACCCGATTGAACATCTCTGTAGACCTGAAAATAGCTGTGCAGCGACGCTCCCGATCCAACCTGACAGAGCTTGAGAGGATCTGCAGAGAAGAATGGGAGAAACTCCCCAAATACAGGTGTGTCAAGCTTGTAGCATCATATCCAAGAAGACTTGATGCTGTAATCACTGACAAAGGTGCTTCAACAAAGTACTGAGTAAAGGGTCTGAATACTTATGTAAATATGATATTTTCAGTTTTTATTTTTATTTTTAAAAATTAAATAATAATAATAAATTAGCAAACATTTCTAGAAACCTATTGTTTCTTGGTTATTATTTGGTATTGTGATGTCATTATGGGGTATTGTGATGTCATTATGGGGTATTGTGATGTCATTATAGGGTATTGTGTGTAGATTGATGAGGGGGAAAACAATTTCATCAATTTTAGAATAAGGCTGTAATGTAACAAAATGTTGAAAAAGTCAAGGGGTCTGAATACTTTCCGAATGCACTGTATATAAATATATTTACAATAAATATATATGGGGGATTGGAAATGATGCAGATACTTACATTGATGGAAGCTACAATCTATCCGCAAAATTAAAGCTGATCTAAGCGCTAAAAAAGTATTTTCAACCAAAAACACCCCCTCGTTAATCTCTGTACCCCGCTCATGGTCACATGGTTAAACAGGTTTAAACCTTCCTAAAAATGTTGAACCCTTCAATGGTGTGTTTGTCAAATAAGATCAATTCTGGATTTTGCCAAAGGACTAAAAAGGACTGAAATTAAAATAAAGACTGAAAAGGACTGAAATGAAAGAGGTTAAAGGTCAGATGGAAAAAGAAGCCTGTGCTGCTACATGTCATTTCCTGATTTTGTTGCTGAACGTATTCTTCTTCCTGTTCTTCATCCTGTTCTTCATCCTGCTTTCTCTCTCCCTCGCTTTCTCTCCTCCACTCCCATTTTATCTGTCTCATTTTCTCTCTTAGCAGAGTTAGCAGGGTTAGTAGGGTTAGTAGGGTTAGCAGGGTTAGCAGGTTTAGCAGGGTTAGCAGGTTTAGCAGGGTTAGCAGGTTTAGCAGGGTTAGCAGGTTTAGCAGGGTTAGCAGGTTTAGCAGGTTTAGCAGGGTTAGCAGGGTTAGTAGGGTTAGCAGGTTGAGCAGGGTTAGCAGGTTTAGCAGGGTTAGCAAGGTTAGCAGGGTTAGCAGGGTTAGTAGGGT
>NC_092096.1:70758023-70778023 GCF_045679555.1 Salvelinus alpinus | reverse complement strand
TTCTAGGGCTGGTACCTGTATCTGTACTAGGGCTGGCTGGTACCTGTATCTGTACTAGGGCTGGCTGGTACCTGTATCTGTACTAGGGCTGGCTGGTACCTGTATCTGTACTAGGGCTGGTACCTGTATCTGTACTAGGGCTGGTACCTGTATCTGTACTAGGGCTGGTACCTGTATCTGTACTAGGGCTGGTACCTGTATCTGTACTAGGGCTGGTACCTGTATCTGTACTAGGGCTGGTACCTGTATCTGTACTAGGGCTGGTACCTGTATCTGTACTAGGGCTGGTACCTGTACCTGTACTAGGGCTGGTACCTGTATCTGTACTAGGGCTGGTACCTGTATCTGTACTAGGGCTGGTACCTGTATCTATATGGTACCTGTATCTGTACTAGGGCTGGTACCTGTATCTATATGGTACCTGTATCTGTACTAGGGGTGGTACCTGTATCTGTACTAGGGGTGGTACCTGTATCTGTACTAGGGCTGGTACCTGTATCTGTACTAGGGCTGGTACCTGTATCTGTACTAGGGCTGGTACCTGTATCTGTACTAGGGCTGGTACCTGTATCTGTACTAGGGGTGGTACCTGTATCTGTACTAGGGCTGGTACCTGTATCTGTACTAGGGCTGGTACCTGTATCTGTACTAGGGCTGGTACCTGTATCTGTACTAGGGGTGGTACCTGTATCTGTACTAGGGCTGGTACCTGTATCTGTACTACGGCTGGTACCTGTATCTGTACTAGGGCTGGTACCTGTATCTGTACTAGGGCTGGCTGGTACCTGTATCTGTACTAGGGCTGGTCCCTGTATCTGTACTAGGGCTGGCTGGTACCTGTATCTGTACTAGGGCTGGTACCTGTATCTGTTCTAGGGCTGGTACCTGTATCTGTTCTAGGGCTGGTCCCTGTATCTGTACTAGGGCTGGCTGGTACCTGTATCTGTACTAGGGCTGGTACCTGTATCTGTACTAGGGCTGGTACCTGTATCTGTACTAGGGCTGGCTGGTACCTGTATCTGTACTAGGGCTGGTACCTGTATCTGTTCTAGGGCTGGTACCTGTATCTGTACTAGGGCTGGTACCTGTATCTGTACTAGGGCTGGTACCTGTATCTGTTCTAGGGCTGGTACCTGTATCTGTACTAGGGCTGGTACCTGTATCTATATGGTACCTGTATCTGTACTAGGGCTGGTACCTGTATCTGTACTAGGGCTGGCTGGTACCTGTATCTGTACTAGGGCTGGTACCTGTATCTGTTCTAGGGCTGGTACCTGTATCTGTTCTAGGGCTGGTACCTGTATCTGTACTAGGGCTGGTACCTGTATCTGTACTAGGGCTGGCTGGTACCTGTATCTGTACTAGGGCTGGCTGGTACCTGTATCTGTACTAGGGCTGGTACCTGTATCTGTACTAGGGCTGGTACCTGTATCTGTACTAGGGCTGGTACCTGTATCTGTACTAGGGCTGGTACCTGTATCTGTACTAGGGCTGGTACCTGTATCTGTACTAGGGCTGGTACCTGTATCTGTACTAGGGCTGGTACCTGTATCTGTACTAGGGCTGGTACCTGTATCTGTACTAGGGCTGGTACCTGTACCTGTACTAGGGCTGGTACCTGTATCTGTACTAGGGCTGGTACCTGTATCTGTACTAGGGCTGGTACCTGTATCTATATGGTACCTGTATCTGTACTAGGGCTGGTACCTGTATCTATATGGTACCTGTATCTGTACTAGGGGTGGTACCTGTATCTGTACTAGGGGTGGTACCTGTATCTGTACTAGGGCTGGTACCTGTGTCTGTACTAGGGCTGGTACCTGTATCTGTACTAGGGCTGGTACCTGTATCTGTACTAGGGCTGGTACCTGTATCTGTACTAGGGGTGGTACCTGTATCTGTACTAGGGCTGGTACCTGTATCTGTACTAGGGCTGGTACCTGTATCTGTACTAGGGCTGGTACCTGTATCTGTACTAGGGCTGGTACCTGTATCTGTACTAGGGGTGGTACCTGTATCTGTACTAGGGCTGGTACCTGTATCTGTACTAGGGCTGGCTGGTACCTGTATCTGTTCTAGGGCTGGTACCTGTATCTGTACTAGGGCTGGTACCTGTATCTGTACTAGGGCTGGCTGGTACCTGTATCTGTTCTAGGGCTGGTACCTGTATCTGTTCTAGGGCTGGTACCTGTATCTGTACTAGGGCTGGTACCTGTATCTGTACTAGGGCTGGTACCTGTATCTGTACTAGGGCTGGTACCTGTATCTGTACTAGGGCTGGTACCTGTATCTGTTCTAGGGCTGGTACCTGTATCTATATGGTACCTGTATCTGTACTAGGGCTGGTACCTGTATCTATATGGTACCTGTATCTGTACTAGGGCTGGTACCTGTATCTGTACTAGGGCTGGTACCTGTATCTATATGGTACCTGTATGTACTAGGGCTGGTACCTGTATCTGTACTAGGGCTGGTACCTGTATCTGTACTAGGGCTGGTACCTGTATCTGTACTAGGGCTGGTACCTGTATCTGTACAAGGGCTGGTACCTGTATCTGTACTAGGGCTGGTACCTGTATCTGTACTAGGGCTGGTACCTGTATCTGTACTAGGGCTGGTACCTGTATCTGTACTAGGGGTGGTACCTGTATCTGTACTAGGGCTGGTACCTGTATCTGTACTAGGGCTGGTACCTGTATCTGTACTAGGGCTGGTACCTGTATCTGTACTAGGGCTGGTACCTGTATCTGTACTAGGGGTGGTACCTGTATCTGTACTAGGGCTGGTACCTGTATCTGTACTAGGGCTGGCTGGTACCTGTATCTGTTCTAGGGCTGGTACCTGTATCTGTACTAGGGCTGGTACCTGTATCTGTACTAGGGCTGGCTGGTACCTGTATCTGTTCTAGGGCTGGTACCTGTATCTGTTCTAGGGCTGGTACCTGTATCTGTACTACGGCTGGTACCTGTATCTGTACTAGGGCTGGTACCTGTATCTGTACTACGGCTGGTACCTGTATCTGTACTAGGGCTGGTACCTGTATCTGTACTAGGGCTGGTACCTGTATCTGTACTAGGGCTGGTACCTGTATCTGTACTAGGGCTGGTACCTGTATCTGTACTAGGGCTGGTACCTGTATCTGTACTAGGGCTGGTACCTGTATCTGTACTAGGGCTGGTACCTGTATCTGTACTAGGGGTGGTACCTGTATCTGTACTAGGGCTGGTACCTGTATCTGTACTACGGCTGGTACCTGTATCTGTACTAGGGCTGGTACCTGTATCTGTACTAGGGCTGGCTGGTACCTGTATCTGTACTAGGGCTGGTCCCTGTATCTGTACTAGGGCTGGCTGGTACCTGTATCTGTACTAGGGCTGGTACCTGTATCTGTTCTAGGGCTGGTACCTGTATCTGTTCTAGGGCTGGTCCCTGTATCTGTACTAGGGCTGGCTGGTACCTGTATCTGTACTAGGGCTGGTACCTGTATCTGTACTAGGGCTGGTACCTGTATCTGTACTAGGGCTGGCTGGTACCTGTATCTGTACTAGGGCTGGTACCTGTATCTGTTCTAGGGCTGGTACCTGTATCTGTACTAGGGCTGGTACCTGTATCTGTACTAGGGCTGGTACCTGTATCTGTTCTAGGGCTGGTACCTGTATCTGTACTAGGGCTGGTACCTGTATCTATATGGTACCTGTATCTGTACTAGGGCTGGTACCTGTATCTGTACTAGGGCTGGCTGGTACCTGTATCTGTACTAGGGCTGGTACCTGTATCTGTTCTAGGGCTGGTACCTGTATCTGTTCTAGGGCTGGTACCTGTATCTGTACTAGGGCTGGTACCTGTATCTGTACTAGGGCTGGCTGGTACCTGTATCTGTACTAGGGCTGGCTGGTACCTGTATCTGTACTAGGGCTGGTACCTGTATCTGTACTAGGGCTGGTACCTGTATCTGTACTAGGGCTGGTACCTGTATCTGTACTAGGGCTGGTACCTGTATCTGTACTAGGGCTGGTACCTGTATCTGTACTAGGGCTGGTACCTGTATCTGTACTAGGGCTGGTACCTGTATCTGTACTAGGGCTGGTACCTGTATCTGTACTAGGGCTGGTACCTGTATCTGTACTAGGGCTGGTACCTGTATCTGTACTAGGGCTGGTACCTGTACCTGTACTAGGGCTGGTACCTGTATCTGTACTAGGGCTGGTACCTGTATCTATATGGTACCTGTATCTGTACTAGGGCTGGTACCTGTATCTATATGGTACCTGTATCTGTACTAGGGGTGGTACCTGTATCTGTACTAGGGGTGGTACCTGTTTCTGTACTAGGGCTGGTACCTGTATCTGTACTAGGGCTGGTACCTGTATCTGTACTAGGGCTGGTACCTGTATCTGTACTAGGGCTGGTACCTGTATCTGTACTAGGGGTGGTACCTGTATCTGTACTAGGGCTGGTACCTGTATCTGTACTAGGGCTGGTACCTGTATCTGTACTAGGGCTGGTACCTGTATCTGTACTAGGGCTGGTACCTGTATCTGTACTAGGGGTGGTACCTGTATCTGTACTAGGGCTGGTACCTGTATCTGTACTAGGGCTGGCTGGTACCTGTATCTGTTCTAGGGCTGGTACCTGTATCTGTACTAGGGCTGGTACCTGTATCTGTACTAGGGCTGGCTGGTACCTGTATCTGTTCTAGGGCTGGTACCTGTATCTGTTCTAGGGCTGGTACCTGTATCTGTACTAGGGCTGGTACCTGTATCTGTACTAGGGCTGGTACCTGTATCTGTACTAGGGCTGGTACCTGTATCTGTACTAGGGCTGGTACCTGTATCTGTTCTAGGGCTGGTACCTGTATCTATATGGTACCTGTATCTGTACTAGGGCTGGTACCTGTATCTATATGGTACCTGTATCTGTACTAGGGCTGGTACCTGTATCTGTACTAGGGCTGGTACCTGTATCTATATGGTACCTGTATCTGTACTAGGGCTGGTACCTGTATCTGTACTAGGGCTGGTACCTGTATCTATATGGTACCTGTATCTGTACTAGGGCTGGTACCTGTATCTGTACTAGGGCTGGTACCTGTATCTGTACTAGGGCTGGTACCTGTATCTGTACTAGGGCTGGTACCTGTATCTGTACTAGGGGTGGTACCTGTATCTGTACTAGGGCTGGTACCTGTATCTGTACTAGGGCTGGTACCTGTATCTGTACTAGGGCTGGTACCTGTATCTGTACTAGGGCTGGTACCTGTATCTGTACTAGGGCTGGTACCTGTATCTGTACTAGGGGTGGTACCTGTATCTGTACTAGGGCTGGTACCTGTATCTGTACTAGGGCTGGTACCTGTATCTGTACTAGGGGTGGTACCTGTATCTGTACTAGGGCTGGTACCTGTATCTGTACTAGGGCTGGTACCTGTATCTGTACTAGGGCTGGTACCTGTATCTGTACTAGGGCTGGTACCTGTATCTGTACTAGGGCTGGTACCTGTATCTGTACTAGGGCTGGTACCTGTATCTGTACTAGGGCTGGTACCTGTATCTGTACTAGGGCTGGTACCTGTATCTGTACTAGGGCTGGTACCTGTATCTGTACTAGGGCTGGTACCTGTATCTGTACTAGGGCTGGTACCTGTATCTGTACTAGGGCTGGTACCTGTATCTGTACTAGGGCTGGTACCTGTATCTGTACTAGGGCTGGTACCTGTATCTGTACTAGGGCTGGTACCTGTATCTGTACTAGGGCTGGTACCTGTATCTGTACTAGGGGTGGTACCTGTATCTGTACTAGGGCTGGTACCTGTATCTGTACTAGGGCTGGTACCTGTATCTGTACTACGGCTGGTACCTGTATCTGTACTAGGGCTGGTACCTGTATCTGTACTAGGGCTGGTACCTGTATCTGTACTAGGGCTGGTACCTGTATCTGTACTAGGGCTGGTACCTGTATCTGTACTAGGGCTGGTACCTGTATCTGTACTAGGGCTGGTACCTGTATCTGTACTAGGGCTGGTACCTGTATCTGTACTAGGGCTGGTACCTGTATCTGTACTAGGGGTGGTATTACTTGTTAGGAAGCGAAACACGAAGCGGATTTCACTTCGTTATGAAAACATTCCTAATGTTGGAAACAAACATCATTATGTTGCCATCCAGACTCGCATATCTTTTATAAGCTATATATATATATATTTGTTTTTGAGTTTTTTCTAATCTATATATATATTTTCTAAGCTATATATATTTATATTTTCTAAGCTATATATATACAGTATATATATTCTTTTTTTTCTAATCTATATATATTTATATTTTCTAAGCTATATATATTTATATTTTCTAAGTTATATATATACAGTATATATATTTTTTTTCCTAATCTATATATATATATATTCTAAGCTATAGCACACTATTATTTACATAGAGCAGGTTTTTAAACACCACAGAGTTTAGTGTGCTTTGTGTTTTCATTTTTGCCATGGAAATATTGTGTTTCTGGTATCATCACAGCCCTGGTGATCCACAAGGGAGACTAGAATCATGGGCTGCTCTACCACCCCACCACCAATCGAGAGCCATAGAGCAGACACTCCCCCCAACAGGAGACTGGAGACATCTACCACCCCACCACCAATCAGAATAGAGCCATAAAGGAGACTAGACATCTACCACCCCACCACCAATCAGAATAGAGACATAAAGGAGACTAGACATCTACCACCCCACCACCAATCAGAATAGAGTCACAGGGGAGATTAGACATCTACCACCCCACCACCAATCAGAATAGAGACATAAAGGAGACTAGGCATCTACCACCCCACCACCAATCAGAATAGAGACATAAAGGAGACTAGACATCTACCACCCCACTACCAATCAGAATAGAGACATAAGGGAGACTAGACATCTACCACCCCACCAATCAGAATAGAGACATAAAGGAGACTAGACATCTACCACCCCACCACCAATCAGAATAGAGACATAAAGGAGACTAGACATCTACCACCCCTCCACCAATCAGAATAGAGACATAAAGGAGACTAGACATCTACCACCCCTCCACCAATCAGAATAGAGTCATAAAGGAGACTAGACATCTACCACCCCACCACCAATCAGAATAGACTAGACTACTACACACTAATCAGTGACAACTACACTACTTAACGGACTATTTAAAGTTAGCCTGGGGGCCAACCCAGTGACAACTACACTACTTAACGGACTATTTAAAGTTAGCCTGGGGGCCAACCCAGTGACAACTACACTACTTAACGGGCTATTTAAAGTTAGCCTGGGGGCCAACCCAGTGACTACTACACTACTTAACGGGCTATTTAAAGTTAGCCTGGGGGCCAACCCAGTGACAACTACACTACTTAACGGACTATTTAAAGTTAGCCTGGGGGCCAACCCAGGGACAACTACACTACTTAATGGGCTATTTAAAGTTAGCCTGGGGGCCAACCCAGGGACAACTACACTACTTAACGGACTATTTAAAGTTAGCCTGGGGGCCAACCAGGTGACAACTACACTACTTAACGGACTATTTAAAGTTAGCCTGGGGGCCAACCCAGTGACAACTACACTACTTAACGGACTATTTAAAGTTAGCCTGGGGGCCAACCCAGTGACAACTACACTACTTAACGGACTATTTAAAGTTAGCCTGGGGGCCAACCCAGGGACAACTACACTACTTAACGGACTATTTAAAGTTAGCCTGGGGGCCAACCAGGTGACAACTACACTACTTAACGGACTATTTAAAGTTAGCCTGGGGGCCAACCCAGTGACAACTACACTACTTAACGGACTATTTAAAGTTAGCCTGGGGGCCAACCAGGTGACAACTACACTACTTAACGGACTATTTAAAGTTAGCCTGGGGGCCAACCCAGGGACAACTACACTACTTAACGGACTATTTAAAGTTAGCCTGGGGGCCAACCAGGTGACAACTACACTACTTAACGGACTATTTAAAGTTAGCCTGGGGGCCAACAAAGTGACTACTACACTACTTAACGGACTATTTAAAGTTAGCCTGGGGGCCAACCCAGTGACAACTACACTACTTAACGGACTATTTAAAGTTAGCCTGGGGGCCAACCAGGTGACAACTACACTACTTAACGGGCTATTTAAAGTTAGCCTGGGGGCCAACCCAGTGACAACTACACTACTTAACGGGCTATTTAAAGTTAGCCTGGGGGCCAACCCAGTGACGGTGAGACACTAAGAATGTGTCTGTGTCTCAAATGACAGCCTATTCCCTACAGGGAAGGGCGCTACTTCTGGTCAGGGCCTTTTTAATATCACATGACCTCTGATGTCGTTCTTGGAAAAGAACTGAGGGACTTTCTAAACTTAATTTTTTTTAAATAATAATAATAATAATTAACTTAGTAGTCGCTTTAAACAGTAACATTGTGTCTAAAAACGGAGTCTGGTACTTTAAAGAAACATCTGGTTGTTTGTTGCTTAAATAGGATTGTTGAGATAACATTGAAATAACATTGAGATAACATTGAAATAACATTGAGACAACGTTGAAATAACATTGAAATAACATTGAAATAACATTGAGACAACGTTGAAATAACATTGAGACAACGTTGAAATAACATTGAAATAACATTGAGACAACGTTGAAATAACATTGAGACAACGTTGAACGATGGCGACGGTGCGTAAAGATGGCGGAATTCAGATATGACGTTATTGTTTTTTAAAAGTTATTAAACTACGGCGCTCAATAAGGTTCAATGTGACAATGAATCTTTTTTGTTGTTGCTTTCTCGATAACGCCGCCATCTTGGAAATAGAATTGCGATCCATGTCTCCTAATGACGTCACGAACAAGGAGTAATGCCGACCAATGTACAGTACGGCGACCTACTTAGCCAACAAGGCATTTGTTGTAAAGTACAATGAGGGGGGGGGCCGCCATCTTTATGCACCTCCTGAAAGAGCACTGTGTTGTATCCTCTTGTCGACTCACTGATCGTCTTCCATTTCGCTCGTTTCTCATCCCTCTCTCCTCTCTCTTCTCTTGTTCAGGAAGAGGCCATACCAGAGTTGGAGATAGATGTGGACGAGCTGCTGGACATGCCTAGTGATGATGACCGAGGAGCCAGAGTTAAAGATCTCCTGGTAGACTGTTACAAACCCACCGAGGTACGTCAGTCCCCCACCTCCTTTCTGCAACAGTATATTCTTCGTGCTGCTGTTGAATCGTGGTGGGGGGGGGGGGGGGGGGGTTCTAACTGTGTCATGTGTTTTATGGTTTTGTACCCCAAGGAAGAGTAGCTGCTCCCTCGCTAACGGGGATCCTAATCAACAAAACGTTCTCCCTTCCTTAGCCCGGGCCACACACAACCCCTAGACACTTGTCCTTGAGCTGATTCTAATAATTAGCTGGTTTATATATAAATGAATCAAGTTAGTTACAACTGGGGATGGATTTGAAACCTACAGGAGGGTGTCTCTCCAGGAACAGGGTCGGAGTTGAAACCTACAGGAGGGTATCTCTCCAGGAACAGGGTTGGAGTTAAAACCTACAGGAGGGTATCTCTCCAGGAACAGGGTTGGAGTTAAAACCTACAGGAGGGTTTCTCTCCAGGAACAGGGTTGGAGTTAAAACCTACAGGAGGGTATCTCTCCAGGAACAGGGTTGGAGTTAAAACCTACAGGAGGGTATCTCTCCAGGAACAGGGCTGGAGTTAAAACCTACAGGAGGGTAGTTCTCCAGGAACAGGGCTGGAGTTAAAACCTACAGGAGGGTATCTCTCCAGGAACAGGGTTGGAGTTAAAACCTACAGGAGGGTATCTCTCCAGGAACAGGGCTGGAGTTAAAACCTACAGGAGGGTAGTTCTCCAGGAACAGGGCTGGAGTTAAAACCTACAGGAGGGTATCTCTCCAGGAACAGGGTTGGAGAGCCCTGCCCTAGAGACAGTTGTTACTAATGGTGTGTTTTGTCCCTCTTCTCTTCATGTAGGATGCTTTTTGTCCCTCTTCTCTCCCTGTAGGATGTTGTTACTAATGGTCTGTTTTGTCCCTCTTCTCTTCATGTAGGATGCTTTTTGTCCCTCTTCTCTCCCTGTAGGATGTTGTTACTAATGGTCTGTTTTGTCCCTCTTCTCTCCCTGTAGGACTTTGTGTCTGATCTGCTGGATAAGATACGTGGCATGCAGAAACTCACCACCCCCCAGAAGAAATAACCTCACCCCTCCCTCACCCCTCTCCCTCAATTCTATCCTCACCCTTTCTCCTCCCTCAGCCCAACTGGCCTTCCCCCACCCCCAACCTCACCCAACTGGCCTTCCCCCACCCCCAACCTCACCCAACTGGCCTTCCCCCACCCCCAACCTCACCCAACTGGCCTTCCCCCACCCCCAACCTCACCCAACTGGCCTTCCCCCACCCCCAACCTCACCCAACTGGCCTTCCCCCACCCCCAACCTCACCCAACTGGCCTTCCCCCACCCCCAACCTCACCCAACTGGCCTTCCCCCACCCCCAACCTCACCCAACTGGCCTTCCCCCACCCCCAACCTCACCCAACTGGCCTTCCCCCACCCCCAACCTCACCCAACTGGCCTTCCCCCACCCCCAACCTCACCCAACTGGCCTTCCCCCACCCCCAACCTCACCCAACTGGCCTTCCCCCACCCCCAACCTCACCCAACTGAAGAAATAGGAGTTTAGCTTCCTCAGAGATGGCGGGAGGAGGAGGAGGAGGAGAAGAGAGTGGAGTAGAGGGACGAAGAAAACGAGAAGAGAGGGTGGAAGAAGAGGAGGAGAGAAGATTGAAGCAGCCAATCAGATATAAGCAGGGCTCATGATGTCCTATCCTGTGGTTATATTTTAATGTTTTATTTAGTTGAATCTTATTTTTAGTTTTTTAAAGGGGTTTGTATTGTTGTTAAATGATCAATGGATCTGTCCTGTTTCTCATGTTAATGTGATGCCAGTGAACATACTATAATGTGGCTGTAAGTTTAGTAGTGGTGAGTTTTAGTCCCAAATGGTAACTTATCTTCTATAGTCCACTACTTCTAACCAGGGCTCTGGTTGTGGACTAGGTGATAAGGAGCCATTTTGGCTCTGGTTGTGGACTAGGTGATAAGGAGCCATTTTGGCTCTGGTTGTGGACTAGGTGATAAGGAGACATTTTGGCTCTGGTTGTGGACTAGGTGATAAGGAGCCATTTTGGCTCTGGTTGTGGACTAGGTGATAAGGAGCCATTTTGGCTCTGGTTGTGGACTAGGTGATAAGGAGCCATTTTGGCTCTGGTTGTGGACTAGGTGATAAGGAGCCATTTTGGCTCTGGTTGTGGACTAGGTGATAAGGGGACATTTTGGCTCTGGTTGTGGACTAGGTGATAAGGGGACATTTTGGCTCTGGTTGTGGACTAGGTGATAGGGAGACATTTTGGCTCTGGTTGTGGACTAGGTGATAAGGAGACATTTTGGCTCTGGTTGTGGACTAGGTGATAAGGAGACATTTTGGCTCTGGTTGTGGACTAGGCGATAGGGAGACATTTTGGCTCTGGTTGTGGACTAGGTGATAAGGAGACATTTTGGCTCTGGTTGTGGACTAGGTGATAAGGAGCCATTTTGGGACGTAACCTTTAGAGTTTTAGTATGGGACTGACTCCTGCGTATAATACAGTGTATACATTTAAATGTTAGTCATTTAGCCGACGCTCTTTTCCCAGAGCGACTTATAGGAGCGATTAGGGTGAAGTGCCTTGCTCAAGGGTACATCGGCAGATTTGTCACCTAGTCGGATCGGGGATTCAAACCAACGACCTTTCAGTTATTGGCCAAACACTCTTAACCACTAGGATACCTGCTGCCCCATACGTAGCTCTGTGTGTGGTCTGGAACACACACACACAACACACACACACACCACACACACACCACACACAACACACACACACACAACACACACACACACACACAACACACACAACACACACACACACACACACACACACACACACACACACACACACACACACACACACACACACACACACACACACACACACACACACACACACACACACACACACACACACACACACACACAACACACACAACACACACACACACACACACACACACACACACACACACACACACACACACACACACACACACACACACACACACACACACACACACACACACACACACACACACACACACACACACACACACACACACACACACACACACACACACACACACACACACACACAACACACACACACACACACACACACACACACACACACACACACACACACACACACACACACACACACACACACACACACACACACACACACACACACACACACACACACACACACACACACACACACACACACACACACCGGGGAACATGAACAAAGTGGCCTTGTTTTTCTCTGTCTCTTTTCTTCTTCTCACACACACACACACACACACACACACACACACACACACACACACACACACACACACACACACACACACACACACACACACACACACACACACACACACACACACACACACACACACACACACACACACACACACACACACACACACACAACACACACACACACACAACACACACACACACACAGACACACACACACAACACACACAACACACACACAGACACACACACACACACACAACACACACACACACACACCACACACAACACACACACACACACACACACACACACACACACACACACACACACACACACACACACACACACACACACACACACACACACACACACACACACACACACACACACACACACACACACACACACACCGGGGAACATGAACAAAGTGGCCTTGTTTTTCTCTGTCTCTTTTCTTCTTCTCTACAACAGTTTATTTTCTCTCTCGTCGTGTGTCGAGTCTAAGGGCTATTTTCACTGAGGACTCATGGAGAGTTCTCAGTAGAGCAGTAAACCAATGAGGGGTGAGATGGGAGGGGGGAGTGAAGGCAGGGGCAAGGGGGGGGGGGGGCACTGTAGTGGAAAATTGTGGCTGTCTGGATGCGTTCATCCAAATTGCAACACACACACACACACACACACACACACACACGCACACACACTCAGAGAACAGCAGTAAGGGAACAACAGCTGCTGCTCCTTCATGCTCACACACACACACACACACACACACACACACACACACACACACACACACACACACACACACACACACACACACACACACACACACACACACACACACACACACACACACACATGTTAATAGTGACTCTCTCTCCAACAGACACACAAATGGGAAGGGGGGGGTTGAACAACCTAATCATCGAGAGATGGCGCAAGAGAGAGATAAATAGAGCGACCGAGAGCGACAGAGAGAGAGAATCAGAGGTCTTACTCTTCCTGGCTTGGCTGCCTCACAAGGCCTCAGTGTTGCTTATCACGCTGCTCTCTATCTCCTCAATCACTCACACACACACACACACACACACACACACACACACACACACACACACACACACACACACACACACACACACACACACACACACACACACACACACACACACACACACACACACACGTCTCTCTATTTGGCCCTCACTCCTTCCTTCCTCTCTCTCCTTGCGTTCTACTTCCAGCAATCATCTACACAGATGACACCTTCTCTCCCTCCATCTCTTTAAAAAAAATTAGGGCTCTTTAATCCGCATCGTGGAAGTTCATCTTTACAGCGTGACTGAAAGGTAATGTAAACGCTGTCGACTCAGAAATGACCTTGACATTTCTATCGCGGCTTTCTAAGGTATTAAGGTTTTTCCAGATTCAATACACCCGAGTCGACTTTGCCTTTTGGTCTTTATTTATGTTACAAACCAAATAGAATGAGACTTTAATTTTTAATGGAACAATTTTTTTGATGAAATGGAACAATGTTTTTTTTTTTTTATGTTTCTCCTCTTTTTAAAAAGGAGATCCTGTTGTTGTTTAGGAAAGAGGTCACCCAGAGTTCACCCAGAGGTCATCTATATCTCTACACTGCATTCTTTAGATGCAATTATCTATTATAGGTCAATTTTTACTGTGCTTATTATTATTATTATTATTATTATACCTGCTGTGTCCCAAATGGCACCCTATTCTCTATATAGTGCACTACTTTTGGCCAGAGCCCTATGTGGGCCCTGCGATAACACTACCGTCCTATCCATGGTGTACTTGTACATCAAGCTGCCTCACAGTACAGAAACAGGCTCATATGGGCTGTTCTGACTCTGACATGGCTACTTACTTACCCATAAGGCTCTGGTCAAATGCAGTGCACTATGTAGGGGAATAGGGTGCTATTTGAGACGGAGCCCCTAATAGACTGTTGTTGGGTGTGTCGGACATATTTTACTCTACGACAACTTGCACAAAAAAAAGACAAAAAAAAAAGGTGATTTTATTGATTAAAGAAATGCTGTTTTAGAAGTGATGTGTTTCTGGAGGAAAATATGAACAAACTGAAAAACAAAAAATGTAGCAATATCAACAGGGTCTTGTTATTTACCAATTTTGTTACACTTTTATGCAACTTTAATAAAAATATGTTCAAATGAACTGTGTGTGTGTGCGTGTGCGTGTGTGTGTGCGTGTGTGTGTGTGTGTGTGTGTGTGTGTGTGTGTGTGTGTGTGTGTGTGTGTGTGTGTGTGTGTGTGTGTGTGTGTGTGCGTGTGTGTGTGCGTGTGTGTGTGTGTGTGCGTGTGCGTGTGCGTGTGCGTGTGCGTGTGTGTGTGTGTGTGTGTGTGTTTGTCCTTCAGAATGATGTGTATATGTATCATTGGTAACAACACGTATCACTGACATTGGAAATGGTTTTGTCGCCACCTGCAGGACATCTGTGGTATAATTATATCGTAAATAGAGCGCGCCAACAAAGACTTCATAACTAACCCAAGATAGACCAGAGCAGTTTCCATTGGCAGCAAGTGACTCCGTGGGCAGAGCCTAACGTTTATTTGAATATTTCCGTTAGTGAACTCCTGCTATGTGAAGTGCGAGTGCGCAATAACTCATTTCTCTCCCTTTACACTCCTTCTAAACAACGCATTTAAAAAAGAAACTTTGGTGATACTGTGGAAGTGGAAGGGCAATAGTGAAGGTCTTACATGTGTTACATATATATACTGTATGTTACAGGAGAAGGTCAATTTGGGAAATATATACGTTCCACGTAACAAATTTGAAACAGGAAAGGAGCCAGCATATATTACAAGTTAAATCAGTTGACAGACAGTGAGCTGGTATGGGACGTATCAGGACAATTTATCTGGGAAACAAATAACACAAAATGATTCAAGATAGACTGAAAAGTCTACACAAAATGAGGTCCACTATGTTTGTTAAAGATTCTGGTTTTGTAAACTGTATGGACATCAAATGTTTAATCAATGAGAAAATTATCAGGACTTCACCAAAATCCATCTCGCTCCATCTTCTCCCAGTGTCGGCCACTGGGCTTCCTCTCATCACCATATTTGGTAGTGAGTGGAAACGCCAACCGGATGCTTCACGTTTATACATCTGGTGAAATATCTGGCTCATTGTTCTATCTGTGTAGTCGTAAAACCCGGAATATGAGTTGTCCTCCCTATGGGGAAAGAATAGGGTTTTGGAACAAATGCCGAAAATAAGGTCTGAGGTTAACACAGGCTTAGGAGATCTTATACGTTTTGTTCTATAAAATAATAGCAGTCAGTTAACATGAACTTTATGAATTCTGAAGCCTTTATGTGCTTTTTATCATTACATAAATTCTTCAAAATTGATAAGAAAAAGTTACTTTGAGTGATGGAGATGATCTCATAGAACATCATCTATCAGATCTCCTAAACCTGTTTACCACAGACCTTATTTTCGGCGTTTATCCTAAAACCAGGAAAAAAAACACCATTCAAGGTCAAATGCTATTTCTATTTCTAAGGGGTTTAGGGTTAAGGTTAGAAATATATTTAGGGTTAGGAGCTAGGGTTAGGAGTTAGGGTTAGGAGCTAGGGTTAGGAGTTAGGAGCTAGGGTTAGGAGCTAGGGTTAGGAGCTAGGGTTAGGAGTTAGGGTTAGGAGCTAGGGTTAGGATTTAGGGTTAGGAGCTAGGGTTAGGAGTTAGGGTTAGGAGCTAGGGTTAGGAGTTAGGGTTAGGAGTTAGGGTTAGGAGCTAGGGTTAGGAGCTAGGGTTAGGGTTAGGAGCTAGGGTTAGTTTAGGGTTAGGAGCTAGGGTTAGGGTTAGTTTAGGGTTAGGAGCTAGGGTTAGTCTAGGGTTAGTTTAGGGTTAGGAGCTAGGGTTAGTTTAGGGTTAGGGTTAGGAGCTAGGGTTAGGAGCTAGGGTTAGTTTAGGGTTAGTTTAGGGTTAGTTTAGGGTTAGGGTTAAGAGCTAGGGTTAGTTTAGGGTTAGGAGCTAGGGTTAGTTTAGGGTTAGGAGCTAGGGTTAGTTTAGGGTTAGGGTTAGGAGCTAGGGTTAGGAGCTAGGGTTAGGAGCTAGGGTTAGTTTTAGGGTTAGGGTTAGTTTTAGGGTTAGTTTAGGGTTAGGGTTAGGGTTAGGTTTAGGAAGGTAGGGTTAAGGTTAAGGTTAGGGTTTAGAAAAATATGATTTTGAATGGGACTGAATTGTGTGTTCCCACAAAGTTAGTTGTACACGACTGTGTGTATTTGTATCCCAAAATAGATTGGTTTTTCCAATGACAAATTCCACTGCAAATGTCAATACAGTAGAATCGAATGGAATCAGCCTATAGCCGGATCCTCCTCTTCAGCTCTCTGGATCGCATCGTTGGAAAGAGGTCAAATGTTCAGATAAATAATAATTTCACATCTATATTTATAACTATATCCTATTTTCTTTTAAATCATGTATATTCATAAATATACCAAAATCCTCGAAAGCACGTGAGTTGACGCTTAATGTGACATTTAGGGGATTATATTATCTGGCCCGGGTTATCCCGCTAAGAGGAGTTTGTTTGGGTGAAAAGTGATTGTATTCGTTTTGGAATCGAGCTGCCTCCCGGGCGTGAGCCAGGTGCCCGCCAGGTGTGAATCAGGTACCTCCGTTCAAAGCCCACGGTGAAGTCAAATCAAAACAAAAGTAACATAGCCTAGACTAGGTTAAAGCACGTGTACTAATTAGTAGGATTCCAATCCATGCAAAAGTGATTGCTTTTAATAAAAACGCTTTAAATGCCTTCCCAATTAAACTGGTTTAAAAATTCGGACATTTATTTTATGGAAAAAAAGGTGTATGTTTCTGAACGATGAACCATGCTGCCTCGTTGACAACATGACCGAATACCGCAGATAACTGTTTGATTTGAAATGGGCTCCTCCCTCACAGCGTAAGGCCCGGTTACGTCACAGACCATAGAACGGTGCACCGGGGTTCAGATGAATAGAACTCCCTCAGTAGTTGAATATCCACTGCTCAAATAAACCAGTATTATGAACCGATTGGCTGCTGGCCACTGATTGGTTAGGTCAGTACAGTAATATCTCACAGGACGGTTTCTATTGGCTAGGCAGGTATTAAAACTATGCGTTGATTGGCTAGATAGTAGAATTTTTAGAGTCCGGCAAAAGTGTCAGTAGAACTGTTGTACACCTAAAAGGAAGTAGCCTAGTTTGAATATTGCGATAATATAACTGTACTACACGTAAAAGGAAGAAGCCTAGTTTGAATATTGCGATAATATAACTACTACACCTAAAAGGAAGTAGCCTAGTTTAAATATTGTGATACTAGAACTGTACTTTACAGTATTGGAGTAACTAACGTACAATCCATCAACGGTAAGTAGGCTATTCTAGTTTTTTAAACTACATTCCCCACATTTGCTATCCTTAATTATTTGGTTTGTAGTCTAGTTGATCATCCGACTGGCATCTCTCTGTCTCTTCTCATAATATATCCTGGAACAACAAGTTAGCGTCCGTAACAACCCACTATAACTCCGTCAATACCATGTCCTATTTGAACGGTACCATTGTACCATTGCTGTGAATGTCTCGGAGACGTTTTTAGGCTACATCTTCACTTGACTTTATATGCGTGTTGATGACACTACGTTAGATAGGTCTACAATGTAACAACTACCGTCTCTATCGCAGACAGGGTTAGATATATCGCATAGACAACATTTGCTGTCAAAGAGCAAATCATTGATCTTTTTTCATGTATCAGACTGTTGTCCGTTGGATACTAAAATTATTTCAAATTCAAGATTGTGTATTCGGCTGGTCGGTGAGAGGCCGCCGCCCCCCCGACCGGAACAGTTCCTACGGTATGATCTCAGGCTAGGCGACATCGGTGAAGCCGTACGGGTAGCTCTCGAGGTGGAAGGATCACACCGTGTAGTGTATTCGTTTCACTAACGGCTGCGCCACCGGCCCACATCGAGCCTGTTTGTTGACATAATAGGATGTTTTTGTATTTCTATATTTCTATACAAACAGGCCTAGAAGACGTTGCATGTACTTGGTAGGAATAGTCTTTGTTATGAGTGATTTTGTTGTCCACTGAATTGTTTATTATAATCATTATTTGTGCATAGATGAATAAGTTATGTTATATTATAAATAGGCTGCTAAATAGTAAGTTACTATATTTATACATTATTTAGGCTATAAATATGTTATAATGGTTAACAAACTGTCAGATGATGCAGACAGACATAATAACACCGACATAAAGTAGTAACCCAGTTAAAAAGTTTGTTTGTTTCTCTCTCTCTCTCTCTCTCTCTCTCTCTCTCTCTCTCTCTCTCTCTCTCTCTCTCTCTCTCTCTCTCTCTCTCTCTCTCTCTCTCTGTCTCTGTCTCCCTGTCTCTCTCTCTCTCTCTCTCTCTCTCTCTCTCTCTCTCTCTCTCTCTCTCTCTCTCTCTCTCTCTCTCTCTCTCTATGTCTCTGTCTCTCTCTCTCTCTCTCTCTCTCTCTCTCTCTCTCTCTCTCTCTGTCTCTGTCTCCCTGTCTCTCTCTCTCTCTCTCTCTCTCTCTCTCTCTCTCTCTCTCTCTCTCTCTCTCTCTCTCTCTCCCTGTCTCTCTCTCATTCATTGGCATGGAAAACATGTGTTAAAAGCAAAGTGAACTAGATAATAAACAAAAGTCAAATAAACAATACAAATTAACAGTTAAAAAAAATTAAAATTAGCATTACACTCAAGAAAGTTCAAAAAGAATAAAGATATTTCAAATGTCATATTATATATATACAGTGTTGTAACGATGTGAAAATAGTTAAAGTACAAAAGGGAAAATAAATAAGCATAAATATGGGTTGTATTTACAATGGTGTTTGTTCGTCACTGGTTGCCCTTTTCTTGTGGCAACAGGTCACAAATCTTGCTGCTGTGATGGCACACTGTGGTATTTCACCCAGTAGATATGGGAGTTTATCAAAATTGGCTTTGTTTTCTAATTCTTTGTAGGTCTGTGTAATCTGAGGGAAATATGTGTCTCTAATATGGTCATACATTTGTCAGGAGGTTAGGAAGTGCAGCTCAGTTTCCACCTCATTTTGTGTTCAGTGTGCACATAGTCTGTCCTCTCTTGAGATCCAGGTCTGCCTATGGTGGCCTTTCTCAATAGCAAGGCTGTAAATAGTCAAAGCTCTCTTTAAGTTTGTGTCAGTCACAGTGGTCAGGTATTCTGCCACTGTGTTCTCTATGTTTAGGGCCAAACAGCATTCTAGTTCTATTTCCAATGTGTCAAGTATTTATCTTTTTGTTTTCTCATGATTTGGTTGGGTCTAACTCTCTCTCTCTCTCTCTCTCTCTCTCTCTCTCTCTCTCTCTCTCTCTCTCTCTCTCTCTCTCTCTCTCTCTCTCTCTCTCTCTCTCTCTCTCTCTCTCTCTCTCTCTCTCTCTCTCTCTCTCTCTCTCTCTCTCTCTCTCTCTCTCTCTCTCTCT
>NC_092096.1:70730523-70733023 GCF_045679555.1 Salvelinus alpinus | reverse complement strand
GATGTTATTGGTTACATACACATGGTTAGCAGATGTTATTGGTCACATACACGTGGTTAGCAGATGTTATTGGTCACATGGTTAGCAGATGTTATTGGTCACATACACATGGTTAGCAGATGTTATTGGTTACATGCACATGGTTAGCAGATGTTATTGGTCACATGGTTAGCAGATGCTATTGGTCACATACACGTGGTTAGCAGATGTTATTGGTCACATACACATGGTTAGCAGATGCAATAAAATGCAAATTAATTACTTAAAAATCATACAATGTGATTTTCTGGATTTTTGTTTTAGATTCCTTCTCTCACAGTTGAAGTGTACCTATGATAAAAATTACAGACCTCTACATGCTTTGTAAGTAGGAAAACCTGCAAAATTGTCAGTGTATCAAATACTTGTTCTCCACACTGTATGTAAACATTATTAAAGTGACTAGTGTTCCATTTATTAAAGTGGCCAATGATTTAAAGTCAGTATGTAGGCAGCAGCCTCTCTGTGTTAGTGATGGCTGTTTAACAGTCTGATGGCCTTGAGATAGAAGCTGTTTTTCAGTCTCTCGTCCCCGCTTTGATACACCTGTACTGACCTCGCCTTCTGGATGATAGCGGGGTGAACAGGCCGTGGCTCAGGTGGTTGTTGTCCTTGATGATCTTTTTGGCCTTCCTGTGACATCGGGTGATGTAGGTGTCCTGGAGGGCAGGTAGTTTGCCCCCGGTGATGCGTTGTGCAGACCTCACTACCCTCTGGAGAGCCCTGCGGTTGTGGGCAGTGCAGTTGCCGTACCAGGCGGTGATACAGCCCGACAGGATGCTCTCAATGATGCATCTGTAAAAGTTTGTGAGGGTTTTAGGTGACAAGACAAATTTCTTCAGCCTCCTGAGGTTGAAGAGGCGCTGTTGCGCCTTCTTCACCACGCTGTCTGTGTGGGTGGACAATTTCATTTTGTCTGTGATGTGTACGCCGAGGAACTTTAAACTTTCCACCTTCTCCACTACTGTCCCGTTGATGTGGATAGGGGGGTGCTCCATCTGCTGTTTCCTGAAGTCCACAATCATCTCCTTTGTTTTGTTGACATTAAGGGAGAGGTTATTTTCCTGACACCACACGCCAAGGGCCCTCACCTCCTCCCTGTAGGCCGTCTCGTCGTTGTTGGTAATCAAGCCTACTACTGTAGTGTCGTCTGCAAACTTGATGATTGAGTTGGAGGCGTGCATGGCCACGCAGTCATGGGTGAACAGGGAGTACAGGAGGGGGCTGAGCACGCTGTTGAGGATTAGCGGGGTGGAGATGTTCTTTCCTACCTTCACCACCTGGGGGCGGCCCATCAGGAAGTCCAGGACCCAGCTGCACAGGGGGTTGAGACCCAGAGCCTCCAGCTTAATGATTTGCTTGGAGGGTACTATGGTGTTGACTGCTGAGCTGTAGTCAATGAACAGCTATCTTACATAGGTATTCCTCTTGTCCAGATAGGTTAGAGCAGTGTGCAGTGTGATGGTGATTGCGTCGTCTGTGGACCTATTGGGGCGGTAAGCAAATTGGAGTGGGTCTAGGGTGTCAGGTAGGGTGGAGGTGATATGGTCCTTGACTAGTGTCTCAAAGCACTTCATGATGACGGAAGTGAGTGCTACAATAGTCATTTAGTTCAGTTAACCTTTGCACTCTTGGGTACAGGAACAATGGTGGCCATCTTGAAGGGCAGTGAGCACATAGCCTGTCTTCTCTTGAGAGCCAGGTCTGCCTACGGCGGCCTTTCTCAATAGCAAGGCTATGCTCACTGAGTCTGTACATAGTCAAAGCTTTCCTTACTTTTGTGTCAGTCACAGTGGTCAGGTATTCTGCCACTGTGTACTCTCTGTTTAGGGCCAAATAACATTCTAGTTTGCTCAGTTTTTATTGTTGATTCTTTCCAATTTGTCAAGTAATTATCTTTTTGTTTTCTCATGATTTGGTTGGGTCTAATTGTGTTGCTGTCCTGGGGCTCTGTGGGGTCTGTTTGTGAACAGAGCCCCAGGACCAGCTTGCTTAAGGGACTCTTCTCCAGGTTCATTTATCTGTAGGTGATGGCTTTATTATGGAAGGTTTGGGAATCACTTCCTTTTAGGTGGTTGTAGAATGAAACTTTCTGGATTTGAGCGGGAAATGTCCTAATTCTGTATTATTTTGGGTTTTATGAGGATGTTTTTCCAGAATTCTGTATGCAGTTCTTCAATTTGGTGTTTATCTTATAATATTTTGTGAATTCTTGGTTGGTGAGCGGACGCCAGACCTCACAACCATAGACGGCAATGGGTTCTATAACTGATTGAAGTATTTTAGGCGTTTTTTATTTTGGTGCTGATGTTTAGGTCGAGGTATGTATAGTTTGTGGGCTCCAGGGCAACAGTGTCCAGATGAAATTTGTATTTGTGGTCTTGGCAACTGGACCTTTTTTGGAACACCATTATTTTTGTCTTGCTGAGATTTACTGTCAGGGCCCAGGTCTGTCAGGGCC
>NC_092096.1:70673023-70725523 GCF_045679555.1 Salvelinus alpinus | reverse complement strand
CACCTAAGTTATTGACACATATTTATAATTAAAATGTCCATTAAAAAAGTCCAAGTAGGGGACAGAAAGGAGAGTGAAATGTATTCATCCCAGTTGAGACGGTACATTAATGCTGTCTGCTGGGTTAGTAACGCATTACTTGGACATTTTAATGGACACTTGAATTATGAATACATTTCAACAACTTAGGTAGCTTAATGACATTCTTACTGCAGGTCTATGATAGGTCTATGACAGGTCAATGACAGGTCAATGGCAGGTCTATGACAGTTCTATGACAGGTCTATGGCAGGTCTATGACAGGTCTATGGCAGTTTTATGGCAGGTCTATGACAGTTCTATGGCAGGTCTATGGCAGGTCTATGACAGTTATATGACAGGTCTTTGACAGGTCTATGGCAGGTCTTTGACAGTTCTATGACAGGTCTTTGACAGTTCTATGACAGGTCTTTGACAGGCCTATGGCAGGTCTATGACAGGTCTATGGCAGGTCTATGACAGGTCTATGGCAGGTCTATGACAGTTCTATGACAGGTCTATGGCAGGTCTATGACAGGTCTATGACAGTTCTATGACAGGTCTATGGCAGGTCTATGGCAGGTCTATGACAGGTCTATGGCAGGTCTATGACAGGTCTATGGCAGGTCTATGACAGGTCTATGTCTGATACCAAAACATTTGTTTTAGGCCCAGTTCTAACAATTTGCACTTCAGAAAAAATGACCCCACATTCTCTCTCTGGTCAAATATTTTTTTTTGTTTCAAAAAAGAAATGAAATCTAACCCTGAAATACTACTAGTTTTTCCCTTGAGATTATTTCCCGGGAAGAATGTGGAAAAAAAGGCCACTGAATCAACATTTAAGGTCTCTTTAACCAAAATGAAAGGCCCCGCCTACAGGCTACAATGGTAGGGAAAACACTGCAATACAAAACTACTGTTCTAAACCTATTACTACTGTCATTTATACTGTTTCTATGACGATGATGGTTCTTTTATTTAAGATATTTTTATTCCTATAACGCCCATTTATTTATAACAATTTAATAAGAAATAATGATTAAATATTTTATGAGATGAGGGGTTTCCTGCATGTTCATTATTACTGTTTGCTGTTCCTCATTATTTTATTAGTGTGAGAAGTAAAAGAAAAAAAGTATTTATATATAAAGTCAGTTAAGAACAAATTCTTATTTATAATGACGGCCTACACCCCCAGCCAAACCTGAACGACGCCGGGCCAATTGTGCACCGCACTATGGGACTCCCAACCATGACCGGATGTGATACAGCCTGGATTTGAACCAGGGACTGTTCGTGTAGTGACACCTCTTGCACTGAGATGCAGTGCCTTAGACCGCTGCGCCACTCGGGAGCCCAGTGTGTGTGTGTGCGTGTGTGTGAGAGAGAGAGAGAGAGCAGTGTGTGTGTGAGAGGGAGAAAGAGAGATGTATGGATAAACCACCTCCAATCTTTTTGGCTCTATACAAATCTTAGAATCAGCTTTTGAAGAAAACCAGAACCCACTGGATTCTCCAATTACATTGAATGACCTACAGGACAAAATACAAACCCTCCAACCCAAAAAGGCCTGTGGTGTTGATCAATCAATCAATCAAGTTTATTTTATATAGCCCTTCGTACATCAGCTAATATCTTGAAGTGCTGTACAGAAACCCAGCCTAAAACCCCAAACAGCAAGCAATGCAGGTGTAGAAGCACGGTGGCTAGGAAAAACTCCCTAGAAAGGCCAAAACCTAGGAAGAAACCTAGAGAGGAACCAGGCTATGAGGGGTGGCCAGTCCTCTTCTGGCTGTGCCGGGTGGAGATTATAACAGAACATGGCCAAGATGTTCATAAATGAGAAGCATGGTCAAATAATAATCAGGAATAAATGTCAGTTGGCTTTTCATAGCCGATCATTAAGAGTTGAAAACAGCAGGTCTGGGACAGGTAGGGGTTCCATAACCGCAGGCAGAACAGTTGAAACTGGGACAGCAGCAAGGCCAGGTGGACTGGGGACAGCAAGGAGTCATCATGCCCGGTAGTCCTGACGTATGGTCCTAGGGCTCAGTTCCTCCGAGAGAGAGAAAGAAAGAGAGAAGGAGAGAATTAGAGAGAGCATACTTAAATTCACACAGGACACTGGATAAGACAGGAGAAGTACTCCAGATATAACCAACTGGCCCTAGCCCCCCGACACAAACTACTGCAGCATAAATACTGGAGGCTGAGACAGGAGGGGTCAGGAGACACTGTGGCCCCATCCGATGATACCCCCGGACAGGGCCAAACAGGAAGGATATAACCCCACCCACTTTGCCAAAGCACAGCCCCCGCACCACTAGAGGGATATCTTCAACCACCAACTTACAATCCTGAGACAAGGCGGAGTATAGCCCACAAAGATCTCCACCACAGCACAAACCAAGGGGGGGCGCCAACCCAGCCAGGAAGATCACGTCAGTAACTCAACCCACTCAAGTGACGCACCCCTCCTAGGGACGGCATGAAAGAGCACCAGTAAGCCAGTGACTCAGCCCCTGTAATAGGGTTAGAGGTAGAGAATCCCAGTGGAGAGAGGGGAACCGGCCAGGCAGAGACAGCAAGGGCGGTTCGTTGCTCCAGAGCCTTTCCGTTCACCTTCACACCCCTGGGCCAGACTACACACAATCATATGACCTACTGAAGAGATGAGTCTTCAGTAAAGACTTTTAAGGTTGAGACCGAGTCTGCGTCTCTCACATGGGTAGGCAGACCATTCCATAAAAATGGAGCTCTATGTTGATGGTTTCCTCAATGAAATGATAAAATATACAGACCACTAATTCCAATTGGCTTAAATACTTAAACTCTTTAACATCATCCTCAGCTCTGGCATCTTGCCCAATATTTGGAACCAAGGACTGTTCTAGAGGTCGACCGATTAATCGGATGGCCGATTAATTAGGGCCGATTTCGGGTTTTCATAACAATCGGAAATCGGTAATTTTTATAAAATGTTTTATTTTTACTACCTCAAATCAACCACTAGATGGAGACATAACATTATCGTAGAGCTGAATGGAGCTCTATCAATCTGATTCAAACCAACTCAAGGTCCAAAACCTTGGTCACATGACTCAAGCCTCTGATGCAAGTATCCTGAGTTCCAGTCTGTTTTTTGTTGTTGTCATGACAACTCCTTGTCAATCATTGTTATGCCTACAGCAATAGAGTTTACTTTGGCATTGGTTACAGATCTGGGACCAGGTTACCAAGAGCTCATTAAGGGCTTGGGCCATCTTTTAAACTGTTTATTCAGTTCTGGCGAGGGATTAACTGAAATTAACACATTTGAATGTAATAACATTCATTTATATAAATGTTGGAATTGGAATGAAGCAATTCCCATTTGTTAAGCTTGGTATGGGGTAAATCTAGTGGTGTAATTAAGTAAAAATACATCAAAATACTACTTAAGTATTTTTTTAGGTATCTGTACTTTACTTTACCATTTTTATTTTTGACAACTTTATACTTTTACTTTATTACATTCCTAATGAAAATAATGTACTTTTTTCTCCATACATTTTCCCTGACAACCAAAAGTACTCATTTCACTTTGAATGCTAAGCAGGACAGGAGAATGGTCTAATTCCCACACTTATCAAGAGAACATCCCTGGTCATCCCTACTGCCTCTGATCTGGAGGACTCACTAAACAGAGAACATCCCTGGTCATCCCTACTGCCTCTGATCTGGAGGACTCACTAAACAGAGAACATCCCTGGTCATCTCTACTGCCTCTGATCTGGAGGACTCACTAAACAGAGAACATCCCTGGTCATCCCTACTGCCTCTGATCTGGAGGACTCACTAAACAGAGAACATCCCTGGTCATCCCTACCACCTCTGATCTGGAGGACTCACTAAACAGAGAACATCCCTGGTCATCTCTACTGCCTCTGATCTGGAGGACTCACTAAACAGAGAACATCCCTGGTCATCTCTACTGCCTCTGATCTGGAGGACTCACTAAACAGAGAACATCCCTGGTCATCCCTACTGCCTCTGATCTGGAGGACTCACTAAACAGAGAACATCCCTGGTCATCTCTACTGCCTCTGATCTGGAGGACTCACTAAACACATGCTTCATTTGTAAATGGTGTCTGAGTGTTGGAGTTTGGCCCCTGGCTAGCCATAAATAAATAAAACAAGAAAATGGTGCTGTCTGGTTTGCTTAATATAAGGAATTTGAAATGATTTATACTTTGACTTTTGATACTTAAGTATATTTAAAACCAAATACTTTTAGACTTTTACTCAATTAGTATTTTACTGGGTGACTTTCACTTTTACTTGAGCCATTTTCTATTAACGTATCTTTACTTTGACTCAAGTATGACAACTGGGTACTTTTTCCACCACTTGGTAGTTCCCTGTAAAACTGTACTGTAATCTACAGCACTGTGATGTGGAGAGAGAGAGTACTGTAATTTATAGCACTGTCATGTGGAGAGAGAGTACTGTAATTTATGACACTGTGATTTGGAGAGAGAGAGTACTGTAATTTATAGCACTGTCATGTGGAGAGAGAGTACTGTAATTTACAGCACTGTGATGTGGAGAGAGAGAGTACTGTAATTTACAGCACTGTGATGTGGAGAGAGAGAGTACTGTAATTTACAGCACTGCCATGTGGAGAGAGAGATTACTGTAATTTATAGCACTGCCATGTGGAGAGAGAGAGAGTACTGTAATTTACAGCACTGCCATGTGGAGAGAGAGAGAGTACTGTAATTTACAGCACTGCCATGTGGAGAGAGAGAGAGTACTGTAATTTACAGCACTGTCATGTGGAGAGAGAGAGAGTACTGTAATTTACAGCACTGCCATGTGGAGAGAGAGAGAGTACTGTAATTTACAGCACTGCCATGTGGAGAGAGAGAGAGTACTGTAATTTACAGCACTGCCATGTGGAGAGAGAGAGAGAGTACTGTAATTTACAGCACTGTCATGTGGAGAGAGAGAGAGAGTACTGTAATTTACAGCACTGCCATGTGGAGAGAGAGAGAGAGTACTGTAATTTACAGCACTGCCATGTGGAGAGAGAGAGAGTACTGTAATTTACAGCACTGCCATGTGGAGAGAGAGAGAGAGTACTGTAATTTACAGCACTGCCATGTGGAGAGAGAGAGAGTACTGTAATTTACAGCACTGTCATGTGGAGAGAGAGAGAGAGTACTGTAATTTACAGCACTGCCATGTGGAGAGAGAGAGAGAGTACTGTAATTTACAGCACTGCCATGTGGAGAGAGAGAGAGTACTGTAATTTACAGCACTGCCATGTGGAGAGAGAGAGAGTACTGTAATTTACAGCACTGCCATGTGGAGAGAGAGAGAGAGTACTGTAATTTACAGCACTGTCATGTGGAGAGAGAGAGAGAGTACTGTAATTTACAGCACTGCCATGTGGAGAGAGAGAGAGAGTACTGTAATTTACAGCACTGCCATGTGGAGAGAGAGAGAGTACTGTAATTTACAGCACTGCCATGTGGAGAGAGAGAGAGTACTGTAATTTACAGCACTGCCATGTGGAGAGAGAGAGAGTATTGTAATTTACAGGAGAGGAGAGGCGTTGTGCCGTAAGGTGTTTATTTATTGATTTATTTATTTTAGAAAGCAGGTTTGCTGTTCATTTGAGCAAGATGAGATGGAAGGGAGTTTCATGCCCTTCTGGTTCTGTATAATACTGTTTCCTTGAACCTGGGGACTGTGAAAAGACCCCCTGGTGGCATGTCTGGTGGGGGAAGTGTGTGTGTCAGAGCTGTGTGTAAGTTGACTATGAAAAGACCCCTGGTGGCATGTCTGGTGGGGTAAGTGTGTGTCAGAGCTGTGTGTAAGTTGACTACTCAAACAATTTGGTATTTTCAACACAATGTTTCTTATAAAGAGAAGAAGTGATGCAGTCAGTCTTTCCTCAACTCTTAGCCAAGAGAGACTGGCAGGCATAGTATTTATACCAGCCCTCTGATTACAATTAAGAGCAAGACGTGCTGCTCTGTTCTGGGCCAGCTGCAGCTTAACTAGGTCTTTCCTTGCCGCACTGGACCACATGACTGGACAATAATCAAGTTTAGACAAAACTAGAGCCTGCAGGACTTGCTTTGAGGAGTGTGGTTTCCAAAAAAGCATAGCATCTCTTTATTAAGGCTAGATCTCTCCCCATCTTTACAACCACTGATTCTATATGTTTTGACCATGACAGTTTACAATCTAAGGTAACGCCAAGTAATTTAGTCTCCCCATCTTGTTCAACTGTCACACCGTTCGTTACCAGATTCAGCTGAGTTCTAGAATGGGATCATTGCTATCTCTTTCTAATTCTCTTGTCTTTCGCTCTCCCTTCCCCAGACAATCTATCTTCCCCTGTTTCTCCCTTCCTCCCTTCCTCAGACAATCTCTCTTCCGTGTTTCTCCCTTCCTCCCTTCCTCCTCTCTCTACTAACCATTCAGTGAATACTGTCACTCTGGTAGTTCCCTCCCTTCCAGGCTTATGGTTCCTATATATTGACTGTCTTATGGTTCCTATATATTGACTGTCTTATGGTTCCCATATATTGACTGTCTTATGGTTCCTATACATTGACTGTCTGTATGTTAGGAGGTGGTCTCACCTAGAGTTTCTGTCTAGTAGGATTCTCTATTAATGTAACCCCAACCTTAGTGATGTTGGAAACAACAGGATTCATGGCAACATATTCCCTGGTCTACAGTAGTCCACTACCCTGGTCTACAGTACTCCACTACCCTGGTCTACAGTAGTCCACTACCCTGGTCTACAGTAGTCCACTACCCTATAGACCCTGGTCTACAGTAGTCCACTACCCTGGTCAACAGTAGTCCACTACCCTATAGACCCTGGTCAACAGTAGTCCACTACCCTATAGACCCTGGTCTACAGTAGTCCACTACCCTATAGACCCTGGTCAACAGTAGTCCACTACCCTGGTCTACAGTAGTCCACTACCCTGGTCAACAGTAGTCCACTACCCTGGTCTACAGTAGTCCACTACCCTATAGACCCTGGTCAACAGTAGTCCACTACCCTATAGACCCTGGTCAACAGTAGTCCACTACCCTGGTCTACAGTAGTCCACTACCCTGGTCAACAGTAGTCCACTACCCTGGTCAACAGTAGTCCACTACCCTGGTCTACAGTAGTCCATTACCCTGGTCTACAGTAGTCCATTACCGTGGACAATGGTAGTGAACTATATAGTTCATAGTGTGCCATTTCATCCGTAGAGATGTTGTAGAAATACGCTTGTCAGAAGCTAAAGCTGATGGATGGTGTTATAGAAATAGACTTGTCAGAAGCTGTCACAACAAAGGTTAAAATTACATTCTGTCAGCTTAGTGTTTCGCTCCGAAGACTCTACCTCTCTCTCTCTCACACATACACACATGCAGGTGCGTTGGCTCACACACACACAAACACAGACACGCAAAATATTTCCATCACATCTCGCAATTCTCTATTTCTCCTCTCCTTCTCTCCTCTCTGAACACTTTCTAGAACAGATAAAAGAAATCAACCGATTGCTGCCCGCACCCTCCCGCCCGACTAGCGTCACTACTCTGGACGGTTCTGACCTAGAATATGTGGACAACTATAAATACCTAGGTGTCTGGTTAGACCGTAAACTCTCCTTCCAGACTCACAATAAGCATCTCCAATCCAAAATTAAATCTAGAATCGGCTTCCTATTTCGCAACAAACCTCCTTCACTCATGCTGCCAAACATACCCTCATAAAACTGACTATCCTGCCGATCCTTGACCTTGGCGATGTCATTTATAAAATAGCCTCCAGCACTCTACTCAGCAAACTGGATGTAGTCTATCACAGTGCCATCCGTTTTGTCACCAAAGCCCCATATACTACCCACTACTGCGACCTGTATGCTCTCGTTGGCTGGCCCTGACTACATATTCGTCGACAAACCCACTGGCTCCAGGTCATCTATAAGTCTTTGCTATGTAAAGCCCCGCCTTATCTCAGCTCACTGGTCACCATAGCAACACCCACCCGTAGCACGCGCTCCAGCAGGTATATCTCACTGGTCATCCCCAAAGCCAACACTTCCTTTGGCCGCCTTTCCTTCCAGTTCTCTGCTGCCAATGACTGGAACGAATTGTAAAAATTCCTGAAGCTGGAGTCTTAGATCTCCCTCATTAACTTTAAGCATCAGCTGTCAGAGCAGCTTACCGATCACTACCTGTACATAGCCCATCTGTAAATAGTCCACCCAACTACATAATCCCCATATTTTTACTTACACTCTTGCTCTTTTGCACCCCAGTATCTCTACTTGCACATCATCATCTGCACATCTATCATTCCAGTGTTAATGCTAAATTGTAATTATTTTTGCCTCTAGGGCCTATTTATTGCTTACCTCCCTACTCTTCTACATTTACATTGTACGTAGATCTTTGTATTTTTTTATTTTGTGTTATTGACTGCATGTTTGTTCATGTGTAACTGTGTTGTTGTTTGTGTCGAACTGCTTTGCTTTATCTTGACCAGGTCGCAGTTGTAAATGAGAACTTGTTCTCAACTGGCCGACCTGGTTAAATAAAGGTGAAATAAACAAACAACAAAAAATAAAAAGGAAAGACATGTACTGTTAAAATCATTATTGGATGAGCTGGTTGTGCATCATATCTTAGAGAGAGAGAGAGAGAGAGAAAGAGAGGGAGAGAAAGAGAGGGAGGGGAGAGAGAGAAAGAAAGAAAGAGAGAAAGGGAAAGAGGGGGAGAGAGTTTAGAGTTTTTATAAACCTTATTTAAGTATTAACAAATATTGGCACACTGCCTTTTCAGAAATTACCCAACAACTGTGTTATTCTTAAAGAAACTTTTAAAAACCAAATAAATTCAATAAAAATAAAAGATAATTTGCCTTCAACTTGTTTCATCAACAATAAATAGTTTCCCCTCCACAAAACAAACCGCCCACTTCTCCTCAAACAAGATCTTTTACAGCCGAGAAGAACTCAAAGTCCTCTTTTATTCTGGCTTCGACTAATCCTTTAAAAACATTATATTACATCATATCCTGTGTCTATTTAGTGTTTCCTACTCAGACAAGTTGACGTCTTCGTACCCAAAATAAAATAACTGTTTATTTTCCTTTGCTTACTACATTGAAACCCCAAAATAAAAACAGGGTTATCGAAAATCTCCCCTACAGCTGTAAACAAAGACTCTAGTATTTCAAAGAGAGGCTTTATCCTCTTACACTCTATAAAACAGTGAAAAATAGTTTATCTTATATCACATAAAGGACGTCCATCTCCAACATCTGAGTTAATGACAGAAACAAAAGCATTAACTGCAATGATGCCATGTATCACCCCCCACATCACCAGCCCCCTTTAGTAACAGTGGCTTGTACAGTGCTCTCCATGCTGTCTTTACCTTGTCATCAACACCCTCCATTACATATCACCAGTCCCCTTTAGTAACGGTGGCTTGTACAGTGTTCTCCATGCTGTCTTTACCTTGTCATCAACACCCTCAATTACATATCACCAGTCCCCTTTAGTAACGGTGGCTTGTACAGTGTTCTCCATGCTGCCTTTACCTTGTCATCAACACCCTCAATTACATATCACCAGTCCCCTTTAGTAACGGTGGTTACCTTGTCATCAACACCCTCCATTACATATCACCAGTCCCCTTTAGTAACGGTGGTTACCTTGTCATCAACACCCTCCATTACATAAAACCAGTCCCCTTTAGTAACGGTGGCTTGTACAGTGGTCTCCATGCTGGCTTTACCTTGTCATCATCACCCTCCATTACATATCACCAGTCCCCTTTAGTAACGGTGGTTACCTTGTCATCATCACCCTCCATTACATATCACCAGTCCCCTTTAGTAACGGTGGTTACCTTGTCATCATCACCCTCCATTACATATCACCAGTCCCCTTTAGTAACGGTGGTTACCTTGTCATCAACACCCTCCATTACATATCACCAGCCCCCTTTAGTAACGGTGGTTACCTTGTCATCATCACCCTCCATTACATATCACCAGTCCCCTTTAGTAACGGTGGTTACCTTGTCATCATCACCCTCCATTACATATCACCAGTCCCCTTTAGTAACGGTGGTTACCTTGTCATCATCACCCTCCATTACATATCACCAGCCCCCTTTAGTAACGGTGGTTACCTTGTCATCAACACCCTCCATTACATATCACCAGTCCCCTTTAGTAACGGTGGTTACCTTGTCATCATCACCCTCCATTACATATCACCAGTCCCCTTTAGTAACGGTGGTTACCTTGTCATCATCACCCTCCATTACATATCACCAGTCCACTTTAGTAACGGTGGTTACCTTGTCATCATCCCCCTCCATTACATATCACCAGTCCCCTTTAGTAACGGTGGTTACCTTGTCATCATCACCCTCCATTACATATCACCAGTCCCCTTTAGTAACGGTGGTTACCTTGTCATCAACACCCTCCATTACATATCACCAGTCCCTTTTAGTAACGGTGGTTACCTTGTCATCATCACCCTCCATTACATATCACCAGTCCTCTTTAGTAACGGTGGTTACCTTGTCATCAACACCCTCCATTACATATCATCAGTCCCCTTTAGTAACGGTGGTTACCTTGTCATCAACACCCTCCATTACATATCATCAGTCCCCTTTAGTAACGGTGACTTGTACAATATTCTCCATGCTGTCTTTACCTTGTCATCAAAGCCCAGTTTTACCCTCCAAGGAGTGTCTTTTCTATTTTTCAATTTATCTTTATTTAAAACCTTGACACACCCCCTTATTTAACTCCTTCCCATTCAGCTCATCCAAACCCACCTCATCCAACCCTCTCATATCCACTACTAAAGCGTTTCTGTCTGACTCTGGGATTCTGGGAAATGGGGCGTCTTCATCTTGTATTTTTATAGTATCTCTTGAGCCTAATCCACACCTCTCAGAGCCTTCCTGCAACTTCCCAGCAGTTGTCTGAAAATCCTTTCTGACCTCACCCCCAATTGTTCAGCCACCCGTCCTCCATCCATTAATGCGGGCCCTGCCATGTCTGTCGGCAGGGGTGGCAGCGTAGCCTAGTGGTTAGAGCGTTGGGCTTGTAACTGAAAGGTTGCAAGTTCGAATCCCCGAGCTGACAAGGTACATATCTGTCGTTCTACCCCTGAACAAGGCAGTTTTAACCCACTGTTCCTAGACCGTCATTGCTGTGTTTATCATCTTTACACTCACACTTGTAGAGCTCAGCATAGAACTCTACTGTCCTCTCTAATTCCACTTGTAGAACTCAGCATAGAACTCTACTGTCCTCTCTAATTCCACTTGTAGAGCGCAGCATAGAACTCTACTGTCCTCTTCCTAATTCCACTGGTAGAGCTCAGCATAGAACTGTACTGTCCTCTTCCTAATTCCACTAGTAGAGCTCAGCATAGAACTCTACTGTCCTCTTCCTAATTCCACTGGTAGAGCTCAGCATAGAACTCTACTGTCCTCTTCATAATTCCACTTGTAGAGCTCAGCATAGAACTCTACTGTCCTCTTCCTAATTCCACTAGTAGAGCTCAGCATAGAACTCTACTGTCCTCTTCCTAATTCCACTAGTAGAGCTCAGCATAGAACTCTACTGTCCTCTTCCTAATTCCACTAGTAGAGCTCAGCATAGAACTGTACTGTCCTCTTCCTAATTCCACTTGTAGAGCTCAGCATAGAACTCTACTGTCCTCTTCCTAATTCCACTAGTAGAGCTCAGCATAGAACTCTACTGTCCTCTTTCTAATTCCACTTGTAGAGCTCAGCATAGAACTCTACAGTCCTCTTCCTAATTCCACTAGTAGAGCTCAGCATAGAACTCTACTGTCCTCTTTCTAATTCCACTTGTAGAGCTCAGCATAGAACTGTACTGTCCTCTTTCTAATTCCACTTGTAGAGCTCAGCATAGAACTCTACTGTCCTCTTCCTAATTCCACTAGTAGTGCTCAGCATAGAACTCTACTGTCCTCTTTCTAATTCCACTGGTAGAGCTCAGCATAGAACTCTACTGTCCTCTTTCTAATTCCACTTGGGCTAGTGAGCTGCTGTCCAACAGCTGATTTGAGGCAATGAATAATTCTTCTTTGTCCATTATTTTTCTCTAAACCAAAGAAAAATTTGGAGGCATCCACTTCAGAGATTCCCTGAAAAATACTTCTCACCAATAACCCCCTGTGTTCTGATAACCAGCAGGTCTGCCAATGCCCCCTGTGCTCTGATACCCGGCAGGTCTGCCAATGCCCCCTGTGCTCTGTGACCCAGCAGGTCTGCCAATGTCCCCTGTGTTCTGCTACCCAGCAGGTCTGCCAATGTCCCCTGTGTTCTGCTACCCAGCAGGTCTGCCAATGCCCCCTGTGCTCTGATACCCAGCAGGTCTGCCAATGTCCCCTGTGTTCTGCTACCCAGCAGGTCTGCCAATGCCCCCTGTGTTCTGATACCCAGCAGGTCTGCCAATGCCCCCTGTGCTCTGAGACCAGGCAGGTCTGCCAATGTCCCCTGTGTTCTGATACCCAGCAGGTCTGCCAATGTCCCCTGTGCTCTGAGACCCAGCAGGTCTGCCAACGCCCCCTGTGTTCTGATACCCAGCAGGTCTGCCAACGCCCCCTGTGTTCTGATACCCAGCAGGTCTGCCAACGTCCCCTGTGCTCTGAGACCCAGCAGGTCTGCCAACGCCCCCTGTGTTCTGATACCCAGCAGGTCTGCCAACGCCCCCTGTGTTCTGATACCCAGCAGGTCTGCCAATGCCCCCTGTCCTCTGATACCCAGCAGGTCTGCCAATGCCCCCTGTCCTCTGATACCCAGCAGGTCTGCCAATGCCCCCTGTGCTCTGATACCCAGCAGGTCTGCCAATGCCCCCTGTGTTCTGATACCCAGCAGGTCTGCCAATGCCCCCTGTCCTCTGATACCCAGCAGGTCTGCCAATGCCCACTGTGTTCTGATACCCAGCAGGTCTGCCAATGCCCCCTGTGCTCTGATACCCAGCAGGTCTGCCAATGCCCCCTGTGTTCTGATACCCAGCATGTCTGCCAATGCCCCCTGTGCTCTGAGACCCGGCAGGTCTGCCAACGCCCCCTGTGCTCTGAGACCCGGCAGGTCTGCCAATGCCCCCTGTGCTCTGATACCCAGCAGGTCTGCCAATGCCCCCTGTGCTCTGATACCCAGCAGGTCTGCCAATGCCCCCTGTGTTCTGATACCCAGCATGTCTGCCAATGCCCCCTGTGCTCTGAGACCCGGCAGGTCTGCCAACGCCCCCTGTGCTCTGAGACCCGGCAGGTCTGCCAACGCCCCCTGTGCTCTGAGACCCGGCAGGTCTGCCAATGCCCCCTGTGCTCTGATACCCAGCAGGTCTGCCAATGCCCCCTGTGCTCTGATACCCAGCAGGTCTGCCAATGCCCCCTGTCCTCTGAGACCCGGCAGGTCTGCCAATGAGGCTTTTTTCCTCTTGGATGCCTGAATATGGCCTCGATCTCCTGTGGTCTCAACTGACGTCAGGAGTTCCACTATTTCAGACTCTAGGGTGTTCATTGATCTGGTGATATCTCTGGTGACATTCATCATGTATTGATTACAGAATAGTTGAATCTGGATTTTCCCACCACTGTTAAAGAGATACAAATCCAGCCTCTTCAGACCTCCACCTCTTCCAGAAAAAAAACTAAAACATTTCATGAAGTGAGCATCATTCAATGAAGTTATATTAAAATGCCAGCATGCACTTGTGGGTTTTACAGCGTTAATGTCTACCACCTCTGTTATTAAACAATGATCAGAACATCCCACTGGGGTTTTACAGTGTTAATGTTCACCACCTCTGTTACTAAACAATGATCAGAACATCCCACTGGGGTTTTACAGCGTTAATGTTCACCACCTCTGTTACTAAACAATGATCAGAACATCCCAATGGGGTTTTACAGTGTTAATGTTCACCACTTCTGTTACTAAACAATGATCAGAACACTGGGGTTTTACAGCGTTAATGTCCACCACCTCTGTTACTAAACAATGATCAGAACACTGGGGTTTTACAGTGTTAATGTTCACCACCTCTGTTACTAAACAATGATCAGAACATCCCACTGGGGTTTTACAGTGTTAATGTCCACCACCTCTGTTACTAAACAATGATCAGAACATCTCACTGGGGTTTTACAGTGTTAATGTCCACCACCTCTGTTATTAAACAATGATCAGAACATCCCACTGGGGTTTTACAGTGTTAATGTTCACCACCTCTGTTACTAAACAATGATCAGAACATCCCACTGGGGTTTTACAGTGTTAATGTTCACCACCTCTGTTACTAAACAATGATCAGAACATCTCACTGGGGTTTTACAGTGTTAATGTCCACCACCTCTGTTACTAAACAATGATCAGAACATCTCACTGGGGTTTTACAGTGTTAATGTTCACCACCTCTGTTACTAAACAATGATCAGAACACTGGGGTTTTACAGTGTTAATGTCCACCACCTCTGTTACTAAACAATGATCAGAACATCTCACTGGGGTTTTACAGTGTTAATGTCCACCACCTCTGTTACTAAACAATGATCAGAACATCTCACTGGGGTTTTACAGCGTTAATGTCCACCACCTCTGTTACTAAACAATGATCAGAACATCCCAATGGGGTTTTACAGCGTTAATGTTCACCACCTCTGTTACTAAACAATGATCAGAACATCTCACTGGGGTTTTACAGTGTTAATGTCCACCACCTCTGTTACTAAACAATGATCAGAACATCCCAATGGGGTTTTACAGCGTTAATGTTCACCACCTCTGTTACTAAACAATGATCAGAACATCTCACTGGGGTTTTACAGTGTTAATGTTCACCACCTCTGTTACTAAACAATGATCGGAACATCCCACTGGGGTTTTACAGCGTTAATGTTCACCACCTCTGTTACTAAACAATGATCAGAACATCTCACTGGGGTTTTACAGTGTTAATGTTCACCACCTCTGTTACTAAACAATGATCAGAACATCCCACTGGGGTTTTACAGCGTTAATGTCTACCACCTCTGTTACTAAACAATGATCAGAACATCTCACTGGGGTTTTACAGTGTTAATGTCCACCACCTCTGTTACTAAACAATGATCAGAACATCTCACTGGGGTTTTACAGTGTTAATGTTCACCACCTCTGTTACTAAACAATGATCAGAACATCTCACTGGGGTTTTACAGTGTTAATGTTCACCACCTCTGTTACTAAACAATGATCAGAACATCTCACTGGGGTTTTACAGTGTTAATGTTCACCACCTCTGTTACTAAACAATGATCAGAACATCCCACTGGGGTTTTACAGTGTTAATGTTCACCACCTCTGTTACTAAACAATGATCAGAACATCTCACTGGGGTTTTACAGTGTTAATGTTCACCACCTCTGTTACTAAACAATGATCAGAACATCCCACTGGGGTTTTACAGTGTTAATGTTCACCACCTCTGTTACTAAACAATGATCAGAACATCTCACTGGGGTTTTACAGTGTTAATGTCCACCACCTCTGTTACTAAACAATGATCAGAACATCTCACTGGGGTTTTACAGCGTTAATGTTCACCACCTCTGTTATTAAACAATGATCAGAACATCTCACTGGGGTTTTACAGTGTTAATGTCCACCACCTCTGTTACTAAACAATGATCAGAACATCTCACTGGGGTTTTACAGTGTTAATGTTCACCACCTCTGTTACTAAACAATGATCAGAACATCTCACTGGGGTTTTACAGTGTTAATGTTCACCACCTCTGTTACTAAACAATGATCAGAACATCTCACTGGGGTTTTACAGTGTTAATGTTCACCACCTCTGTTACTAAACAATGATCAGAACACTGGGGTTTTACAGCGTTAATGTTCACCACCTCTGTTACTAAACAATGATCAGAACACTGGGGTTTTACAGTGTTAATGTTCACCACCTCTGTTACTAAACAATGATCAGAACATCTCACTGGGGTTTTACAGTGTTAATGTTCACCACCTCTGTTACTAAACAATGATCAGAACACTGGGGTTTTACAGCGTTAATGTTCACCACCTCTGTTACTAAACAATGATCAGAACATCTCACTGGGGTTTTACAGCGTTAATGTTCACCACCTCTGTTACTAAACAATGATCAGAACATCTCACTGGGGTTTTACAGTGTTAATGTCCACCACCTCTGTTACTAAACAATGATCAGAACACTGGGGTTTTACAGTGTTAATGTTCACCACCTCTGTTACTAAACAATGATCAGAACATCTCACTGGGGTTTTACAGTGTTAATGTTCACCACCTCTGTTACTAAACAATGATCAGAACATCTCACTGGGGTTTTACAGCGTTAATGTTCACCACCTCTGTTACTAAACAATGATCAGAACATCCCACTGGGGTTTTACAGTGTTAATGTCCACCACTCTCTGTTATTAAACAATGATCAGAACATCTCACTGGGGTTTTACAGCGTTAATGTTCACCACCTCTGTTACTAAACAATGATCAGAACATCCCACTGGGGTTTTACAGTGTTAATGTTCACCACCTCTGTTACTAAACAATGATCAGAACATCCCACTGGGGTTTTACAGTGTTAATGTTCACCACCTCTGTTACTAAACAATGATCAGAACATCTCACTGGGGTTTTACAGCGTTAATGTCCACCACCTCTGTTACTAAACAATGATCAGAACATCTCACTGGGGTTTTACAGCGTTAATGTTCACCACCTCTGTTATTAAACAATGATCAGAACATCTCACTGGGGTTTTACAGTGTTAATGTTCACCACCTCTGTTACTAAACAATGATCAGAACATCTCACTGGGGTTTTACAGCGTTAATGTTCACCACCTCTGTTACTAAACAATGATCAGAACATCTCACTGGGGTTTTACAGTGTTAATGTTCACCACCTCTGTTACTAAACAATGATCAGAACACTGGGGTTTTACAGTGTTAATGTTCACCACCTCTGTTACTAAACAATGATCAGAACATCCCACTGGGGTTTTACAGCGTTAATGTCCACCACCTCTGTTACTAAACAATGATCAGAACATCTCACTGGGGTTTTACAGTGTTAATGTCCACCACCTCTGTTACTAAACAATGATCAGAACATCCCACTGGGGTTTTACAGTGTTAATGTTCACCACCTCTGTTACTAAACAATGATCAGAACATCCCACTGGGGTTTTACAGCGTTAATGTTCACCACCTCTGTTACTAAACAATGATCGGAAAATCCCACTGGGGTTTTACAGCGTTAATGTTCACCACCTCTGTTACTAAACAATGATCAGAACATCCCACTGGGGTTTTACAGTGTTAATGTTCACCACCTCTGTTACTAAACAATGATCAGAACATCTCACTGGGGTTTTACGTGTTAATGTTCACCACCTCTGTTACTAAACAATGATCAGAACATCCCACTGGGGTTTTACAGCGTTAATGTCTACCACCTCTGTTATTAAACAATGATCAGAACATCCCACTGGGGTTTTACAGTGTTAATGTTCACCACCTCTGTTACTAAACAATGATCAGAACATCTCACTGGGGTTTTACAGTGTTAATGTTCACCACCTCTGTTACTAAACAATGATCAGAACATCCCACTGGGGTTTTACAGTGTTAATGTTCACCACCTCTGTTACTAAACAATGATCAGAACATCTCACTGGGGTTTTACAGTGTTAATGTCCACCACCTCTGTTATTAAACAATGATCAGAACATCCCACTGGGGTTTTACAGTGTTAATGTTCACCACCTCTGTTACTAAACAATGATCAGAACACTGGGGTTTTACAGTGTTAATGTTCACCACCTCTGTTACTAAACAATGATCAGAACATCTCACTGGGGTTTTACAGTGTTAATGTCCACCACCTCTGTTACTAAACAATGATCAGAACATCTCACTGGGGTTTTACGTGTTAATGTTCACCACCTCTGTTACTAAACAATGATCAGAACATCCCACTGGGGTTTTACAGCGTTAATGTCTACCACCTCTGTTACTAAACAATGATCAGAACATCTCACTGGGGTTTTACAGTGTTAATGTTCACCACCTCTGTTACTAAACAATGATCAGAACATCCCACTGGGGTTTTACAGTGTTAATGTTCACCACCTCTGTTACTAAACAATGATCAGAACATCCCACTGGGGTTTTACAGTGTTAATGTTCACCACCTCTGTTACTAAACAATGCTCAGAACATCTCACTGGGGTTTTACAGCGTTAATGTTCACCACCTCTGTTACTAAACAATGATCAGAACATCCCACTGGGGTTTTACAGTGTTAATGTTCACCACCTCTGTTACTAAACAATGATCAGAACATCTCACTGGGGTTTTATCACACTGGATTTACAGACCTGAGATTGATGCTCAAAACAATAAAACCTGTCTAACCTGGTCAGAGAGATGGTGTTCTCTCTCACATTAGACCATGTGTTCTGTCTTGTGTTCTCTCTCACTTTAGACCATGTGTTCTGTCTCGTACCTCCATGTTGGCTCCAAACATCACACAGTGTTACAATACAACCTATCTAACCTGGTCAGAGAGATGGTGTTCTCTCTCACGTCAGACCATGTGTTCTGTCTCGTACCTCCATGTTGGCTCCAAACATCACACAGTGTTACAATAAAACCTGTCTAACCTGGCCAGAGAGATGGTGTTCTCTCTCACATTAGACCATGTGTTCTGTCTCGTGCCTCCATTTTGACTCCGCCGAATATCACATAGTTCACGAGTTACAATAAGGCGTTTTAAAAAAAGTCTTTGAGGCTATATAAGGTTCTTTGTGATTTTTATCTAAAATCACTGACTGTACAGTTAAAATCCCCAGCAAGAAATAAATCATCCTCAGTATTACATTTCTCAATGGTATTTGATAATCTCTCTAAAAATCATACCATCTCTGCTGCCACTACTAGGGCATATACATTTATTAAACACATATTTATGTTTTCATATCTTGCTCTAACTTTTAATAACCTCCCCTCAACTACCTCTTCAACCTCATATGACAAAGGCAAAAACTTATTTGAGAACAGGATGGCCACACCCCCACACACTCCTGTTGCCACATAACTTAATTTTCCATATTACTATGTATTTCTTGTCGAAAACTTATGTCATTTCCCTTTCCCTATATTAACTCGTACACTACGGCTCTTTTTACCCCCCCCGTCTCTCGTCCCATTTACGTTTAAAGAAGAAATCTTAAAACTGCCCATGACTGGAAAAAAATACAGAGTAAGAAACAGAAAACACATCTCTTTACAGGAAGAAACAAAAAACACATCTCTTTACAGGAAGAGACAGAAAACACATCTCTTTACAGGAAGAGACAGAAAACACGTCTCTTTACAGTAAGAAACAGAAAACACATCTCTTTACAGGAAGAAACAGAAAACACATCTCTTTACAGGAAGAGACAGAAAACACATCTCTTTACAGGAAGAGACAGAAAACACATCTCTTTACAGAGTTAAGGCTGCGACTAAACTCTTTTATTTCCTTTAGAATTTACCTCACTTGTCACTCTCGTGAAATTAGAATTTTCTAGAATTTTCTGGGCTCGACAAACCTCTACCTGTTATTACTACAGTACTATTCCTCCTGGAGGCTGATTTTATGCTATCACACGCAATGCTAGCGCCCACTGATAAACTACATTCTTCCACCAAACAACATGCCGCAGCAGGAATCTTCACCCCATGCCGCTGACGAAGATTTTCAAACCCTACACCTCTACGAGTGGTCATGACAACCAGCCCTTCCCCATGGTTACGCCCTCGAGAGAAACAACCTCAAAGATCCCACCACCCCTATAAATACTTTAGTGATAGGGAGACAATATACCCTTAAAACAACTCAACTAAACAATATATATATTTATACACACCGAAGCCCAATAGGTTGAAAATAATTCAGTTGCTCCTGCTTTCCAACTCACTCCCAGCATGCACTCCAACGAGAGAGAGAAAGAGAAGGAGAGAGTGGAGAGAGAGAGAGGGAGAGAGAGAGAGAGATGAAGGTAGAGAGGGAGAGAGAGTGGGGAGAAAGAGAGGGAGGGAGAGAGAAAGAAAGGGAGAGAGAGAGAAATGGATAGATAGAGAGAGAGAGGGATAGAGATGAAGGTAGAGAGAGAGAGAGGGTGAGATAGGGACAGAGATGAAGGTAGAGAGAGAGACAGAGAGAGAGAGAGAGAGAGAGGGAGACCGATAGAGGGATAGAGATGAAGGTAGAGAGAGAGACAGAGATACCGATAGAGGGATAGTGATCTAGAAAGTTTGACACAGCTGGAGGGAGATTACACTACTGCTCCTGTATAATTATTCACTGAGTTAGAGTGTTGGGCCAGTAACCGAAAGGTTGCTGGATCGAATCTCAGAGCTGACAAGGTAAAAACCTGTCGTTCTGCCCCTGAACAAGGCTGTTAACCCGCTGTTCCCCGGTATGCCATCATTGTAAATAAGAACATGTTCTTAACTGACTTGTCTAGTTAAATAAAGGTTAAATAAATGTTAAATAAAGGTCAAATGTTTAAAAGAAATCTCCCCTATCTCTCATGCTCTCTACCTCTCTCCTTGCCCTCTCTCTATATATATCCCTCTCCTTTCCTCTCTCTATCAATTCATTTTCAATTCAAAGGGCTTTATTGACATGGGAAACATATGTTTACTGTCACGCCCTGACCTCAGAGACATTATATTCCAGCTCCCCGCATTGGACGGGCTAGAGTGAGCATCCAGCCAGGAAGGAAGGTGCCGGTTCAGCGCATCCAGTGCGTCTCCACGGCCCAGGATATCCTGTGCCAGCCAAAAATAGAGACATAACAAAGGAACTAAGGTCAGGGCGTGACAGTACCCCCCCCCCCCCAAAGGTGCGGACTCCGGCCGCAAAACCTGAACCTATAGGGGAGGGTCTGGGTGGGCGTTTCACCGCGGTGGCGGCTCTGGTGCGGGACGTAGACCGCTCCACCTTAGGCTTGGCCCACTTCGGTGGCGCCTCTAGAGCGGGGACCCTCGCCACCGACCCCGGACAGGAGGGCGTCGCTGGAGGCTCCGGACTAGAGGGTGTCGCTGGAGGCTCCGGACTGGAGGGCGTCGCTGGAGGCTCCGGACTGGAGGGCGACGCTGGAGGCTCCGTGCCATGGATCACCACTGGAAGCTTCGTGCCATGGATCACCACTGGAGGCTTCGTGCCATGGATCACCACTGGAGGCTTCGTGCCATGGATCACCACTGGAGGCTTCGTGCCATGGATCATCACTGGAGGCTTCGTGCCATGGATCACCACTGGAGGCTTCGTGCCATGGATCATCACTGGAGGCTTCGTGCCATGGATCATCACTGGAGGCTTCGTGCCATGGATCACCACTGGAGGCTTCGTGCCATGGATCACCACTGGAGGCTTCGTGCCATGGATCATCACTGGAGGCTTTGTGCCATGGATCATCACTGGAGTGGATAGACACACAGGAGGCCTGGCTCTGGGAGAAGGCACAGGACTCACCAGGCTGGGGAGACATGCAGGAGACCTTGTCCTTGGCCGAGGCACCGGACACACTGGGCCGTGGAGGCACACTGAGGTCTCGAGCTTAGAGCCTGCACAAGCCGTCCTGGCTGGATGGTGACTTTGGCAATGCACGTGCGGAGCGCAGGCACAGGACGCACTGGGCTGTGCAGACGCACCGGAGACACAGTGCGCAGAGCCAGCGTAGCATATCCTGGGCCGTAGAGATGTACTGGAGGTCTGGATAGCAGGGCTGGCACAATCCCTCCTGGCTCGATGTCCACTCTAGCCCGGCCGATGCGAGGAGCTGCGATATAGCGCACCGGGCTAAGAACACGTACTGGAGACACCGTTTGCTCCACTGCATAACACGGTGCCTGACCAGTACGACCCTCCACCCGGTAAGAACGGGGAGTTGGCTCAGGTCTCCTACCTGACTCCGGCAATCCCCGCCGAGTGCCTCCGCCAATGTTTTTGGGGGGCTGCCTCTCGGGCTTCCTTGCCAGCCGTTTTCCCTCGTACCGCTGGTTCCCTTCTCCTGGCTGCCTCCGCTCTCCTGGCTGCCTCCGCTCTCCTGGCTGCCTCCACCTGTTCCCATGGGAGGCGATCCCTTCCCGTCCAGAATGTATAGAACACTGGGGTTTACTATGTATCACACCGACAGACCACTATGCACACTGGGGTTTACTATGTATCACACCAACAGACCACTATGCACACTGGGGTTTACTATGTATCACACCAACAGACCACTATGCACACTGGGGTTTACTATGTATCACACCAACAGACCACTATGCACACTGGGGTTTACTATGCATCACACCGACAGACCACTATGCACACTGGGGTTTACTATGTATCACACCGACAGACCACTATGCACACTGGGGTTTACTATGTATCACACCAACAGACCACTATGCACACTGGGGTTTACTATGTATCACACCAACAGACCACTATGCACACTGGGGTTTACTATGTATCACACCGACAGACCACTATGCACACTGGGGTTTACTATGTATCACACCAACAGACCACTATGCACACTGGGGTTTACTATGCATCACACCGACAGACCACTATGCACACTGGGGTTTACTATGTATCACACCAACAGACCACTATGCACACTGGGGTTTACTATGTAACACACCAACAGACCACTATGCACACTGGGGTTTACTATGTATCACACCAACAGACCACTATGCACACTGGGGTTTACTATGTATCACACCAACAGACCACTATGCACACTGGGGTTTACTATGTATCACACCAACAGGCCACTATGCACACTGGGGTTTACTATGTATCACACCAACAGGCCACTATGCACACTGGGGTTTACTATGTGGGGGGCGTCCAGACTGAAGGGACGACCTGCAATTTGGCAACAGCTGTAGCCCATCCTGAGGGAAATCCGAGAGAGATGCCAGGATGTGACAACTATAATTTTTTTTAACCTCTTTTGTACTGAAATGTTCAAGAAGGGGTTTTACAAGAGGATCCTGGAACTACTTTGAATCCAGTCAAAGGTGCCCCAGGTGGCGTGGGTGGCAAATTGAAGAGGAGGGCCGACAGGCCTGTCAGCCAAAGAGTTTATATCCCCACGGCATTGTCCCTGTACCAAGCGCTGAGCGAGGGACAATCCAAGGTGAAATTGTTTTTACAATAAGGAGCAAGCTGTGGAGGATGCTGTGAAAGAAATGCCAGTTTCACCTTCCAGCCGTTAACGTCCACAATGAGGCTCCGCCAGGTGGTCACTCTTTCACCCGGGGAAAAATTCTCTACCGTCAACTGCATGTGGTTCTGCAACAGGGAATGTGGAGTATGATTGCCAAAGTGCTTCAGCTTTAATCTCCCAGATGAATACCCTCATACACAGCACACCAGAAGAAGTGCAGTGGCACAGTCCAGAGGTTGTGGGGGTAATGTTGTGGCCTGGTGTACGATCACACCATCTACCCAGGGATCTTCCAACAGGTGAATAAGACCCACTGCCAGGTGAAATGTATGCATAGAATAGGGGGGGGTAAACTGTTTTTTTCTGTCCGTTGAGGGACGATCTCCCTTGGTATCCCTTTGAGGATCCTCATTCCTCCCCCAGAGAACATGGTCATCGCAAGTGATCTATGGGATACTCTGGCCAGTCACTAAAATTACATCTGAACGTCATAACATCAGCTTTTCTAAGATATTGCTCAGTTCATGAGTGTTTTTGACAAGCTCGTTCATTTTAACGCTAAGTTGTCGGGCCGACTGTAATAGGTCTATTTTTTAATGTTTTGTCCGTTGAATATTTGATCAGATCCAAATTTGTGGTCTTGTTGACATGTTTTTTAAATTTATTTTCCATTCCTGTTGATCTTCGAAAAGATATATACAATATTATTAAACTCCTGTGGTCCTGGGTATTTATTTGTCACATTTATGTTACGATCTATCCATTGAAACCCTGTTCCCGTATAATTTTTATTAAAATACTCTTAAATGCTTTTCTCAGCTCACCAGGGTTTAACCTCCTTTTAATAGTTTGAATGATAATATGCATAACGTATTTGAGAAAATAAAAAAAATAAAAAAAAGTGTGACTATTGAAAAGTTGGGCAAAATAGATTTCAAAAGGTGCTTAAATTAATATAAGTCAAGTCTTATCTGAAATTAAATGAGAATTCAATGTGAATGTGACTTTCTTTACTTAATAGTAAAGGATTTATAAAACAATATTTTAAAAAATATTTATTTTTTCAGGTTTGCGCCAAGCATAATAAAACAAATAATAATAATAAACAAATTAAAGACCTCATGAAAAGTGTAACTGTTGATGCGTGAGCTGGACAGATCAAATTATTTGACGGTTTATTACATGTTTTTCTAAAATACATAACAGAAAATGATCAAATAAATACATTTTTCAAAAGTGTTGATGCCTAAATGATCCTCCAATTTTGGAATGACCCTCGTATTGTGGAATAACTACAATGTTGTTGATCCATCCTGAGTTTTCTCCCATCACAGACATTAAAACTCTGTTTTTAAATGACCATTAGCCTCATGGTGAAATCCCTGAGCAGTTACCTTCTTCTCCGGTAACTGAGTGGTTTCCTTCCTCTCCAGCAACTGAGTTAGGAACTGTGTCATTATTAACCTCACCATTTTCTTTCTAACAACAGCTCCTCCAACGAGCTGCTCCTGTTCCGCATCAGATGACCAAGCTTAGTACACCCCACACCTAACAGGCATGAACGTAGGCTGGCTGAACCCATAGCATGAGTCTGGATGGCAGTGTTGTAAAAAAGAGGCTCTTCAAAAAGCCACATCCCTGGTAGCGTGCAGGCCTTACTGGACTTGACAAAAACTTTCCCAGCCTGCATAACAGACTCATAAAATGGAGTCAGTCCAGACAAATCACCCCCTCCAGCTTTAAGAGGAAAAGGTGCTTGTCTAAGCCCAAACAGCCCGCTCTCCTCATCAGTGTGTAGGCTGTGTCGACCCAGCTAGAAACGTCACAGTACAACAGTCTCTGGGCTGCTTGAAGCCGGAAAGCCATGATCCTGGAAGAAATGTCCACCGGGCCTTGCCCACCCTCACACAGTGGCAGGTACAGGGCTGCAGCTTTAATCCAATGTTGTCCAGACCAAAATAAATTGACAAGGGTCATCTGAAGCTCTTTTATCAGACCCCCCCCCGGTGGCTGTAAAATCATTAGTCTGTGCCACACTGTAGAGGCGGCTAGGTTATTAGCGACCAGTACCCTTCCCATATAAGACAGCTGGGGTAGCACCCATTTCCACCTAGACAATCTGGAACACACCTTCTCCACTACACACTCACAGTTATCTTTCTGAAATACATCGGAGCCTAGAAAACCCCCCAAAGTCTTCATCCCATCTTTCCCCACTGAATCCCCCCTGGTAACCGTGGAGCGGACCCTATCTGAATCCCCCTGGTAACCGTGGAGCGGACCCTATCTGAATCCCCCTGGTAACCGTGGAGCGGACCCTATCTGAATCCCCCTGGTAACCATGGAGTGGACCCTATCTGAATCCCCCTGGTAACCGTGGAGTGGACCCTATCTGAATCCCCCTGGTAACCGTGGAGTGGACCCTATCTGAATCCCCCTGGTAACCGTGGAGCGGACCCTATCTGAAGCCCCCTGGTAACCGTGGAGTGGACCCTATCTGAAGCCCCCCTGGTAACCATGGAGTGGACCCTATCTGAAGCCCCCCCTGGTAACCGTGGAGTGGACCCTGTCTGAAGCCCCCTGGTAACCGTGGAGTGGACCCTATCTGAATCCCCCTGGTAACCGTGGAGTGGACCCTATCTGAAGCCCCCCTGGTAACCATGGAGTGGACCCTATCTGAAGCCCCCCCTGGTAACCGTGGAGTGGACCCTATCTGAATACCCCTGGTAACCGTGGAGTGGACCCTATCTGAACCCCCCTGGTAACCGTGGAGTGGACCTTATCTGAATCCCCCTGGTAACCGTGGAGCGGACCCTATCTGAAGCCCCCTGGTAACCGTGGAGCGGACCCTATCTGAAGCCCCCTGGTAACCGTGGAGTGGACCCCGTCTGAAGCTGACCTGCCCACAGCCATTCACTCTTTCCCCAATTGACTCTACCTGAGGAGGCCTTCTCATACACCTTTAAAGCGTTAACATCCTCAGCCCCTGTAATAAAACTGTCATCAGCATACACAGACAGTGCTATCGTGGGACCCTTCATTACACCTGGCACAGAGAAACCAGTCATAAGCCTCGCTCTTAAAAAACAAAGCATTGGTTCAATTGCCAGACAATATAACTGTCCTGAATTGGGCATCCCTGCCTGATATCCCTTTGGATGGGGATGGGGCAACTCAAACCACCCCCCACCTTCACCATACACGAGGCCCCAGCATACAGTAAACTCATCCAAGACAAAAACACATCCCCAAACCCAAAGGCTTTCATTGTTTTAAACAAATACTGGTGGTCCACACGATCAAAAGCTTCTCCTGATCCAAAGAAAGTAAACCCACATTTACATCAGACAGTTTACAAATGTCTAAAACATCTCTTATCAGAAACAAGTTATCAACGATAGAGCGATCAGGTACACAGTAGGACTGGTCCTTGTGGACCAACAGCCCCAGATACTCTTTCAACCTGTTTGAGAGACACTTAGATATAATTGTATATTATGTACACTACAATGCAACAGGGTCAGCAATTTTTTAAAAGAGACGAATCCCCTTTTTTTGGCAACAATGAAAGCATATCATGTTGACAGGATACAGGAAGAGAACCCCGCATGAAAAGGCTCACACACCACTTCATAAAAATCCTCCCCAACAGACTCCCAAAAGTGCTTCTAGAACTCAGATGGTAAACCATCGATGCCAGGGGCTCGGCCTGTTGGGAGCTGCATAACTTCTGTGGACAGCTCCTGCAGAGTAATGTCAGAGTCCAAAAGCAGCTCTCTGTTCAGGGCCCAATTAAGGAAGACCTTGTGACAACTGTTCCGCACACAGAGGATCACAATCCTCCTCCTTGTAGAGGGCAGAGTAGGAATCCACGGCATGTTGGTGCTTCTCACCGTCATCCGTGGTCACCTTCCCATCAGGGAGACGAAGGCAGACCATCTGTTTGCGTTGTAATGTCGACTGTCCTAGATTAAGAACAAAAAAACTAGGAGCCTCCATATCCTTGAGGGAAGCAAAACGAGACCTAATCAAGGCACCCTTCACTCTTTCATGCAGAAACGACCTCAGTTCATGTCTCTTGACCTGTAAGTTCATGACTAGTCCAGGGTCGTTCTGAGTGAGCAACTTCAATTCATTAGATTTGATGTCCTGTTCAAGGGCCCTGAAAGTCTCTTTAACTTCAATATGAGACAGAGCACTTTATTTAATTAATTTTGTAACCCTCCATTTTACACAAAACAACAAAATCCTTTCACAAAATATGACATCGTGTAACAACTTAACATTAAAATACCAATATGGTGACGACCTTCGTGGACAAGTGAATATCAACAGTAACAATATGGTGATCAGAGAAACTCACAGGAGTAATATCACACCTTCCAACCCTACTACAGTAGTGATCAGATACATACAACCTGTCTAACCTTCCAACCCTACTACAGTAGTGATCAGATACAACCTGTCTAACCTTCCAACCCTACTACAGTAGAGATCAGATACATACCACCTGTCTAACCTTCCAACCCTACTACTGTCGTGATCAGATACATACAACCTGTCTAACCTTCCAACCCTACTACAGTAGTGATCAGATACAACCTGTCTAACCTTCCAACCCTACTACAGTAGTGATCAGATACAACCTGTCTAACCTTCCAACCCTACTACAGTAGTGATCAGATACATACAACCTGTCTAACCTTCCAACCCTACTACAGTAGTGATCAGATACAACCTGTCTAACCTTCCAACCCTACTACAGTAGTGATCAGATACAACCTGTCTAACCTTCCAACCCTACTACAGATCAGATACATACAACCTGTCTAACCTTCCAACCCTACTACAGTAGTGTTCAGATACAACCTGTCTAACCTTCCAACCCTACTACAGATCAGATACATACAACCTGTCTAACCTTCCAACCCTACTACAGTAGAGATCAGATACATACAACCTGTCTAACCTTCCAACCCTACTACAGATCAGATACATACAACCTGTCTAACCTTCCAACCCTACTACAGTAGTGATCAGATACAACCTGTCTAACCTTCCAACCCTACTACAGTAGAGATCAGATACAACCTGTCTAACCTTCCAACCCTACTACAGTAGTGATCAGATACAACCTGTCTAACCTTCCAACCCTACTACAGTAGTGATCAGATACAACCTGTCTAACCTTCCAACCCTACTACAGTAGAGATCAGATACATACAACCTGTCTAACCTTCCAACCCTACTACAGTAGAGATCAGATACATACAACCTGTCTAACCTTCCAACCCTACTACAGTAGTGATCAGATACATACAACCTGTCTAACCTCCCAACCCTGCTACAGTAGAGATCAGATACATACAACCTGTCTAACCTTCCAACCCTACTACAGTAGTGATCAGATACATCCTGTCTCACCTTCCAACCCTACTACAGTAGTGATCAGATACAACCTGTCTCACCTTCCAACCCTACTACAGTAGAGATCAGATACATACAACCTGTCTAACCTTCTAACCTTTTGCTGCAGTGACAGCAGTAACACATTTCCTCAAGCGAAAACGCTTCTTCACACTCAACTGGTTTAACCGTCTTCTGTCACACCACTGCTGACCTCACAAACTTATCAACATCAAAACAATCTGCCGATTTGACAGATTTCCCAAAAGTCTGGTCCAGGAACCCATTTACCTCTAGATCGTAAATTAAGTCTTCACCAGCTGCTATCATATCAGGAGAGATATCCATTTCCTTATCCTGATCCTCCTCAACTGAGGCCACAAACCACTGACTCCCCTCTACCACAGCCCTCTCAACACTCCCCACTTGCACCCCATCACTCGTACCAGGCATTTCCTCCACTACCTGAGAGCCTAGCTCCACATGAACCCCCTCCTGTACCCCATCACTCGTACTGGGCAACTCCCTCACCAGTCTGAGGAAATGGCTCTGCAGATCTGTCCTTACCTTCTACAACAATATTTTTCTGCTGCATAACATTTCCCTCTAATACAAGTTGCAACTCCGTGCCCTCAACACGGATAACTTGTTCCTCAGCAACAGGTGCTTGTGGCTGCTCAACCACTGTCGGCCCACCTCTCCCTACATCAGTGGGCCCAGGCGTTACGAGGACCGCCTGCGCCCCTCCCTCCACCTTTTCCCTTTTCGGGCAAGCATATCGCTTATGGCCAACAGTCGCCGAAACGACATAACCTGTTTCAATGCCGGGTGTTTGCAACCCAACGGGACAACCTTAATTGAACTCGCAAACTTCCCAAACCATAATAACTCGCGCTCCAATAGCTCATTGAGAATAAATGGCGGTACATTTGAAACCGTTTTCCCTTGTTGACGGAGAAAAAAGTGGCGTAACTTGAATAAACAAATAAGAAAAGTACACCATAATCAACCATCCAATCAACCAATCAACAAGACACTCTTCTTTAACTTCTCATGGCTGGGGGCTGTATTGAGTAATTTGGATGAATAAGGTGCCCAGAGTAAACTGCCTGCTACTCAGGCCCAGTTGCTAATATATGCATTTTATTAGTAGATTTGGATAGAAAACACTCTGAAGTTTCTAAAACATTTGAATGATGTCTGTGAGTATAACAGAACTCATATGGCAGGCAAAAACCTGAGAAAAAATCCAACCAGGAAGTGGGAAATCTGAGGTTTGTAGTTTTTTCAAGTCATTGCCTATCGAATATACAGTGTCTAATGGGGTCATATTGCACTCCCTAAGGCTTCCACTAGATGTCAATAGTCTTTAGAATCTTGTTTGATGCTTCTACTGTGAAGGAGGGGGGAAGAAGAGCTGAATGAGTCAGAGGTCTGCCAGAGTGACGTGAGCTGATCACGTGCACACGTGAGAGCGACCTGCGTTCCATTGCAATTCTAAAGACAAAGGAATTCTCCGGTTGGAATATTATTGAAGATTTATGTTATAAACATCCTAAAGATTCTATACATCGTTTGACATGTTTCTACGAACTGTAATATAACTTTTTGAACTTTTCGTCTGAACTTTCGCCTGGACTTGCACGCGCATCGTGAGTTTGGATTTGTGAACTCAACACGTGAACAAACAGGAGGTATTTGGACATAAATGATGGACATTAGCGAACAAAACAAACATTTATTGTGGAACTGGGATTCCTGGTAGTGCATTCTGATGAAGATCATCAAAGGTAAGTGAATATTTATAATGCTATTTCTGACTTCTGTTGACTCCACAACATGGCGGGTATCTGTATGGCTTGTTTTGGTCCTTGAGTGCTGCACTCAGATAATTGGATGGTGTGCTTTTTCGGTAAAGCTTTTTTGAAATCTGACACAGCGGTTGAATTAAGGAGAAGTTTATCTAAAGTTCCATGCATAACACTTGTATTTTCATCAACATTTATGATGAGTATTTCTGTAAATTGATGTGGCTCTCTGCAAAATCACCGGATGTTTTGGAAGCAAAACATTACTGAACGTAACACGCCAATGTAAACTGAGATTTTTGGATATAAATATGAACTTAATCGAACAAAACATACATGTATTGTGTAACATGAAGTCCTATGAGTGTCATCTGATGAAGATCATTAAAGGTTAGTCATTCATTTTATCTCTATTTCAGCTTTTTGTGACTCCTCTCTTTGGCTGGAAAAATGGCTGTGTTTTTCTGTGACTTGGCTCTGACCTAACATAATCGTTTGGTGTGCTTTTGTCGTAAAGCCTTTTTGAAATCGGACACTGTGGTGGGATTAACAACAAGTTTATCTTTAAAATGGTGTGAAATACTTGTATGTTTGAGGAATTTTAATTATGAGATTTCTGTTGTTTGAATTTGGCACCCTGCAGTTTCACTGGCTGTTGTCAAATCGATCGCGTTAACAAAGTGGAGATGTTGTTATCTACCTTCACCACCTGGGGGCGTCAGGAAGTCTTGGACCCAGTTCCACAGGGCGGGGTTCAGACCCAGGGCCTCCATCTTGATGATGATGGATGCTGAAATATAGTCAATGAACATCGTTCTTACGTAGGTTGTATCTTGTCCAGATCAGAGCAAAATCACAGTTTACCTGAACATGAGGCATCAAAGCCAAAGGGACTGAACTATTTTAAGAAATGCTATAGATGGAAGGAAAGTAGTGTGGAAATCTACCAAAAAAACAATTAGGCAACAACAAATTCAATCCCTTTTAGACAACTTCCTGGACATAAAATTTCACTGTGATAGTGAAGGCGTAAACTTGGCAGTAGAAAACCTAGACAGTATATTTGACCTCTCAGCTTCCCTTTCAAATCTAAAACCTTCAAGCAGACAATCTAAGAAAATGAACAACAATGACAAATGGTTTGATGAAAAATGCAAAAACCTAAGAAAGAAATTGAGAAACCTGTCCAACCAAAAACATAGAGACTCAGAAAACCTGAGTCTACACCTTCCCTATGGTAAATCACTAAAACAATACAGAAATACACTATGGAAAAAAGAAGGAACAGCACGTCAGAAATCAGCTCAATGTAATTGAAGAATCCATAGAATCTTACCACTTCTGGGAAAATTGGAAAACTCTAAACAGAGAGAGAGAGAGAAAGAGAGACAGAGATAGAGAGACAGAGATAGAGAGAGAACGAGAGAGAGAGAGCGAGTGAGAAAGAGAGAGAGAGAGAGAGAGAGAGTGAGAGAGAGTTAGAGAGAGAGAGTGAGAGAGTTAGAGAGAGTTAGAGAGAGAGAGAGAGAGCGAGAGCGAGAGCGAGAGAGAGCGAGAGCGAGAGAGAGAGAGAGAGAGAGAGAGAGAGAGAGAGAGAGAGAGAGAGAGAGAGAGAGAGAGAGAGAGAGAGAGACAGAGAGAGAGAGAGAGAGAGAATCTATACAAATCTTAGAATCAACTATTAAAGACTATCAGAACCCACTGGATTCTCCAATTACATTGACTGAACTACAGGACAAAATACAAATCCTCCAGCCCAAAAAGGCATGTGGTGTTGATGGTATCCTAAATGAAATGATCAAATATGCAGACCACAAATTCCAATTGGCTTAAATACTAAAACTCTTTTACATCATCCTCAGCTCTGGCATCATCCCCAATATGTTCAACCAAGGACTGATCATCCCAATTCACAAAAGTGGAGACAAATTTGACCCCAATAACTACCGTGGGAGATGCGTCAACAGCAACCTTGGGAAAATCCTCTACATCATCATTAACAGCAGACTCGTACATTTCCTCAGTGAAAACAATGTACTCAGCAAATGTCAAATGTGCTTTTTACCAAATTATCGTATGACAGACCACGTATTCACCCTGCACACCCTAATAGACAAACAAACAAGCAAAAAAAAGGCAAAGTCTTCTCATCCGTTGTTGATTAAAAAAAGCTTTTGACTCAAATTAGCATGAGGGTCTGCTATACAAATTGATGGAAAGCAGTGTTGGGGGGAAAACACATGATTATAAAATATATGTTATAATAATTGGTAAAAAACACACATTTTCTTTCCACAGGGCCGTGGGGTGAGACAGGGCCGTGGGGTGAGACAGGGTCGTGGGGTGAGACAGGATGCAGCTTAAGCCCGACCTTCTTCAACATCTACATCAACAAATTGGCGACGGCTCTAGAACAGTCTGAAGCACCCGGCCTCACCCTACTATAATCCGAAGTCAAATGTCTACTGTTTGCTGATGATCTGGTGCTTCTGCCCCCCAACCAAGGAGGGCCTATAGCAGCACCTAGATCTTCAGCACAGATTCTGCCAGACCTGGGCCCTGACAGACCTGGGCCCTGACAGACCTGGGCCCTGACAGACCTGGGCCCTGTCAGTCCTGGGCCCTGTCAGACCTGGGCCCTGTCAGACCAGGGCCCTGTCAGACCTGGGCCCTGACAGACCTGGGCCCTGTTAGACCTGGGCCCTGTCAGACCTGGGCCCTGTCAGACCTGGGCCCTGTTAGACCTGGGCCCTGTCAGACCTGGGCCCTGACAGACCTGGGCCCTGTCAGACCTGGGCCCTAACAGACCTGGGCCCTGACAGACCTGGGCCCTGACAGTAAATCTCGGTAAGACTAAAATAATGGTTTCCCAAAAAAAGGTTCAGTTGCCAGGACAACAAATACAAATTCTACCTAGACACCGTTGCCCTAGAGCAGACAAAAAACGATACATACCTTAGCCTAAACATCAGCACCAGAAAGCTGTAAATGATCTGAGAGACAAGAAGGGCATTCTATGCCATGAAAAGGAACTAAACATTTGATGTTCCAATGAAGATCTGGCAAAAAAATTGCAAACTCTGTTCACAAACACAAACAGACCCCACAGAGCCCCAGGACAGCAACACAATTAGACCCAACCAAATCATGAGGAAACAAAAAGATAATTACTTGACACATTGGAAAGAATTAACAAAAAAACTGGGCAAACTAGAATGTTATTTGGCCCTAAACAGAGAGTACACAGTGGCAGAATACCTGACCACTGTGACTGACCCAAACTTAAGGAAAGCTTTGACTATGTACAGACTCAGTGAGCATAGCCTTGCTATTGAGAAAGGCCGCCGTAGGCAGACCTGCCTCTCAAGAGAAGACAGGCTATGTGCACACTGCCCACAAAATTAGGTTGAAACTGAGCTGCTCTTCCTAACCTCCTGCCAAATGTATGACCATATTAGAGACACATATTTCCCTCAGATTACACAGACCTACAAAGAATAAGAAAACAAATCACATTTTTGATGAACTTCCATATCTACTGGGTGAAATACCACAGTGTGCCATCACAGCAGCAAGATTTGTGAACTGTTGCCACAAGAAAAGGTCAACCAGTGAAGAACAAACACCATTGTAAATACAACCCATATTTATGTTGATTTATTTTCCCTTTTGTGCTTTAACTATTTGTACATCATTACAACACTCTATATAGACATAATATGACATTTGAAAGGTCTTTATTCTTTTGGAACTTTTGTGAGTGTAATGTTTACTGTTCATTTTTATTGTTTATTTCACTTTTGTTTATTATCCATTTCACTTGCTTTGACAACATTAATATATGTTTAACATGTCAAAAAAGCCCCTTGAATTGAATTGATAGAGAGAAGAGAGAGAAGAGGGAGAGAGAGCGAGAGAGAGACATAGAGAGAGAGATATATATATAGAGAGAGAGAGATATATATATAGAGAGAGAGAGAGAAGAGAGAGAAGAGAGAGACAAAGAAACAAGTAGTGAAAGTTAAAATAGTTGCTCCCTCCCTTCCTCTCTGCTCTTAACTGCTGGTCCTCAATCACACCCTCCCTCCCTCCCTCCCTCCCTCCCTCCCTCCCTCCCTCCCTCCCTCCCTCCCTCCCGCCCTCCCTCCCCCCCTCCCCCCCTCCCTCCCTCCCTCCCCCTCTCCCTCTCTCTCCCTCCCTCCCTCCCTCCCTCCCTCCCTCCCTCCCTCCCTCCCTCTCTCCCTCTCTCCCTCCCTCCCTCCCTCCCTCCACACAGACCAGCCCATCCATCAGTCTGGTGACATAATGCTGGTGTTGTTCAGTTCATCGATCCTATCTTCTTTCATGACATCTCTCTCTCTCTCTCTCTCTCTCTCTCTCTCTCTCTCTCTCTCTCTCTCTCTCTCTCTCTCTCTCTCTTCTCTTTTCTCTCTCTACCAGTTTGGTTTCCGTGACAATGCAGCGATACAGTGATGTCCTCTTCCATCGACCACGGCAACGCTTCACTGCATCATCGCTCCGGCAACAGGAAACTGTCCCTTTTCATTACGACAATTGTTAATGCTATACACACACACACACACACACACACACACACACACACACACACACACACACACACACACACACACACACACACACACACACACACACACACACACACACACACACACACACACACACACACACACACACACACACACACAGAGGAAAACATTCCCCACACCATTACACCACTGCCTGCAGCCTGTATCGTTGACACCAGGCAGGACCATGAACTAATACTGCTACAGGAAGTGGGAATGTTTTTCCGGTGCTGGAGCCGCTCCTTCTTGTTTTTTAGCTGATAGGAGTGGAACCTGGTGCATTAGCCAATCCGTGACAAGGATCGACGAGTTGTGTGTTCCGAGATGCAGTTCTGTTTTTACTGCGCCGTTATTTGTCTGTTTGTTTTTCTCCTTCCACCGTTTCAATGAGCTGTTTTAGCCCACTGACTGATGTTGTTTTGTTTGTCGCACCGTAAACCCTAGACATTGTCAAAAAGCCCGGGACGCCGTCCGTTTCTGAGAGACTTGAACCTGGCTACCGACGATCATACCACGCCCAAAGTCGCTGAGGTCACTCGATTTGTCCGTTCTAATGTCCGATCAACAGTAACTGAACGCCTCCGTCTGCTTTATAACAGCAACGAGCCACGGTCACGCGACTCACTGTCTGTAGGAACGATCCATGTTCGTGAACAGGGGGGTGATGATGTAATGCCAGACTGTTAGAGGGGGGCGGCAGGTAGCCTAGTGGTTAGAGGGGGGAGGCAGGTAGTCTAGTGGTTAGAGGGGGGAGGCAGGTAGCCTAGTGGTTAGAGGGGGGAGGCAGGTAGCCTAGTGGTTAGAGGGGGGAGGCAGGTAGCCTAGTGGTTAGAGGGGGGTGGCAGGTAGCCTAGTGGTTAGAGGGGGGAGGCAGGTCGCCTAGTGGTTCGATGGGGGGTGGCAGGTAGCCTAGTGGTTAGAGGGGGGTGGCAGGTAGCCTAGTGGTTAGAGGGGGGAGGCAGGTAGCCTAGTGGTTAGAGGGGGGTGGCAGGTAGTCTAGTGTTTAGAGCGTTGGGCCAGTAACCAAAAGGTTGCTAGATTGAATCCCCGAACTGACAAGGTAAAAATCTGTCATTCTGCCCCTGAACAAGCAGCTTAACCCATTGTTCCCCGGTAGGCCGTCACTGAAAACACAAATTGGTTCTTAACTGACTTGCCTAGTTAAACAAAGGGAAAACAATACAGTACGGTAACTGACTAGAACTTAGTGGACATGTTTCTGAATGTGTTACTAAAAATGTAACTGTCATTTCACAGCAAAGTAACTATTGTACTCTGTTCTGTCTGCGAAGCTTGTGAGAGGATCCGATAAAGAAACAACGCATATGGGGACAGAGAGTGTGTCTGTTTGAGAGGAAGAGGACAAATGAAGGTCGGGGGGCAGAGATATGAAATGTTGATGGAGGGCATCTCAAAAGAAATAAAGAGACAGAAAAGAAAATAATGTGAAAACTTCTCTTTCTCCTCCAAGAGATGAGTGATGCCTCAAGGTGAGCTTTATCACTCTTCTCCCCCCTCTCTCTCTCCCTTAACCGTCCTCCTCCCTCCCTCTCCACTTCCTCTGTTCTCTTGTTCAGAGTGGAGGAGGAAGGGTGAAGGGCTGGAGGCCCAAGAAAAAAAGAGCAGAGGATTAGAGAAGAGAGAGAGAGAGAGGGAATGAGAAAGGACAGAGAGAGAGAGAGGGAAGGAGAGAGAGAGCGTGAGTGAGGGAAGGAGAGAGAGGGAATGAGAGAGAGAGAGAGAGAGAGAGAGAGAGAGAGGGAATGAGAAAGGACAGAGAGAGAGAGAGGGAAGGAGAGAGAGAGTGTGAGTGAGGGAAGGAGAGAGAGGGAATGAGAGAGAGAGAGAGAGAGAGAGAGAGAGGGAATGAGAAAGGACAGAGAGAGAGAGAGAGGGAAGGAGAGAGAGAGAGAGTGAGGGAAGGAGAGAGAGAGAGAGAGAGAGAGAGAGAGAGAGAGAGAGAGAGAGAGAGAGAGAGAGAGAGAGAGAGAGAGAGAGAGAGAGAGAGAGAGAGAGAGAGAGAGAGAGAGAGAGAGTGAGGGAAGGAAAGAGAGGGAATATGAGAGAGAGAGAGGACAGAGAGAGAGAGGAGAGAGAGGAGAGAGAGAGAGAGAGAGGGAATGAGAGAGAGAGGGAATGAGAGAGGACAGAGAGAGAGAGAGAGAGAGAGAGAGAGGGAGGGAATGAGAGAGGAGAGAGAGAGAGAGAGTGAGGGAAGGAAAGAGAGGGAATGAGAGAGAGAGAGAGGGAATGAGAGAGAGAGAGAGAGGACAGAGAGAGAGGAGAGAGAGGAGAGAGAGAGAGAGTGAGGGAAGGAGAGAGAGGGAATGAGAGAGAGAGATAGAGAGAGAGGGAATGATAGAGAGAGAGGGAATGAGAGAGAGGAGAGAGACAGAGAGGGAATGAGAGGAATGGACCTCTCCTCTCCTCTCTATAGACCAAGTCACTCAGCTCCGTCATGTCCTCACCTGGTCTCTCCTATCACTGCTATGAGGATGACACAACTACTTTTCTCCTTCCCCCCCTTTCCGACACCCAGGTGGTGACACACGTCTCTGCGTGCCTGGCAGATATCTCCGCTTGGATGTCGGCCCACTACCTCAAGCTCAACCTGGACAAGACGGAGCTGCTCTTCCTCCCGGGGAAGCGCTGCCCGCTCCAAGACCTCTTCATCACCGGTTGACAACTCCACGCTGTTCCCCTCCCAGGATGCAAAGAACCTTGGCGTGACCCTGGACAACACCGTGTCGTTCTCTACAAAATATCAAAGTAGCGACTCGCTCGGCTTCCCAACCCTGGTCCCCAACAGTAATCTTTTTTTATTGTAACCCTGGACAACCACACCTGATAACAACATTCACAAGTTTTCCCATGTCACCCCGCTCCTCCTCACACTCCACTAGCTTCTAGTCGAAGCTCGTATTCACTACAAAACCATGGTGTTTATGGAGAGAGTATGTGTGTGCGTGTGTGTGTGTGTGTGTGTGTGTGTGTGTGTGTGTGTGTGTGTGTGTGTGTGTGTGTGTGTGTGTGTGTGTGTGTGTGAGAGAGAGTGTGTGTGTGAGAGTGTGTGTGTGTGAGAGGGTGTGTGTGTGAGAGTGTGTGTGTGTGAGAGAGAGTGTGTGTATGTGTGTGTGTGTGTGTGAGAGAGAGAGTGTGTGTGTGTGTGAGAGAGAGTGTGTGTCCAAAAAGAGCACAAAAACACCCACCCACTCACACACTCAAAACAAAACCAAAAACATATGCTTATATGGATATATACTTAATTAGATTTTCAGGTCATGCATCCCACAATCATAAATATGCAGAAAAATTATAATTTAATAATAAACTGTATTGGACATTTTTATGTTAACACCTACATGATTAATGTTTAAAGAGCAAAATGGTACTGTATGATACTGTATGATACTGTATAGTACTGTATGGTACTGTATGATACTGTATAATACTGTATGGTACTGTATGGTACTGTATAGTACTGTATGGTACTGTATAGTACTGTATGGTACTGTATGGTACTGTATGGTACTGTTTAGTACTGTATGGTACTGTATGGTACTGTTTAGTACTGTATGGTACTGTATGGCACTGTATGGTACTGTATGATACTGTATAGTACTGTATGGTACTGTATAGTACTGTATGGTACTGTATAGTACTGTATGATACTGTATAGTACTGTATGGTACTGTATGGTACTGTATGGTACTGTATGGTACTGTTTAGTACTGTATGGTACTGTATGGTACTGTATGGTACTGTATGATACTGTATAGTATTGTATGGTACTGTATGGTACTGTATGGTACTGTATGATACTGTATAGTACTGTATGGTACTGTATAGTACTGTATGGTACTGTTTAGTACTGTATGGTACTGTATGGTACTGTATGGTACTGTATGATACTGTATGGTACTGTATGGTACTGTATGATACTGTATAGTACTGTATGGTACTGTATAGTACTGTATGGTACTGTATAGTACTGTATGGTATTGTTTAGTACTGTATGGTACTGTATGGTACTGTTTAGTACTGTATGGTACTGTATGGTACTGTTTAGTACTGTATGGTACTGTATAGTACTGTTTAGTACTGTATAGTACTGTATGATACTGTATGGTACTGTATGATACTGTATAGTACTGTATGGTACTGTATAGTACTGTATGGTACTGTATAGTACTGTATGGTACTGTTTAGTACTGTATGGTACTGTATGGTACTGTTTAGTACTGTATGGTACTGTATGATACTGTATAGTACTGTATGGTACTGTATAGTACTGTATGGTACTGTATAGTACTGTATGGTACTGTTTAGTACTGTATGGTACTGTATGGTACTGTTTAGTACTGTATGGTACTGTATGGTACTGTATGGTACTGTATGATACTGTATAGTACTGTATGGTACTGTATAGTACTGTATGGTACTGTATAGTACTGTATGGTACTGTTTAGTACTGTATGGTACTGTATGGTACTGTTTAGTACTGTATGGTACTGTATGATACTGTATAGTACTGTTTAGTACTGTATAGTACTGTATGATACTGTATAGTACTGTATGGTACTGTATGGTACTGTATGGTACTGTATGGTACTGTATAGTACTGTATGGTACTGTTTAGTACTGTATGGTACTGTATGGTACTGTTTAGTACTGTATGGTACTGTATGATACTGTATAGTACTGTTTAGTACTGTATAGTACTGTATGATACTGTATGGTACTGTATGGTACTGTATGGTACTGTATGGTACTGTATGGTACTGTATAGTACTGTATGGTACTGTATAGTACTGTATGATACTGTATAGTACTGTATAGTACTGTATGGTACTGTATGGTACTGTATAGTACTGTATGGTACTGTATAGTACTGTATGATACTGTATAGTACTGTATGATACTGTATGGTACTGTATGGTACTGTATAGTACTGTATGGTACTGTATGATACTGTATGATACTGTATGGTACTGTATGGTACTGTATAGTACTGTATGGTACTGTATGATACTGTATAGTACTGTATGATACTGTATAGTACTGTATGATACTGTATGGTACTGTATAGTACTGTATGATACTGTATAGTACTGTATGGTACTGTATAGTACTGTATGATACTGTATGGTACTGTATGGTACTGTATAGTACTGTATGGTACTGTATAGTACTGTATGATACTGTATAGTACTGTATAGTACTGTATGATACTGTATAGTACTGTATGGTACTGTATAGTACTGTATGATACTGTATAGTACTGTATAGTACTGTATGATACTGTATAGTACTGTATGGTACTGTATAGTACTGTATGATACTGTATAGTACTGTATAGTACTGTATGATACTGTATGGTACTGGTTAGTACTGTATAGTACTGTATGGTACTGTATAGTACTGTATGATACTGTATAGTACTGTATAGTACTGTATGATACTGTATGGTACTGTATAGTACTGTATGATACTGTATAGTACTGTTTAGTACTGTTTAGTACTGTATGGTACTGTATGGTACTGTTTAGTACTGTATGGTACTGTATGGTACTGTATAGTACTGTATGATACTGTATGGTACTGTATAGTACTGTATGGTACTGTATGGTACTGTATAGTACTGTATGGTACTGTATGGTACTGTATGGTACTGTATAGTACTGTATGCTACTGTATGGTACTGTTTAGTACTGTATGGTACTGTATAGTACTGTATGGTACTGTTTAGTACTGTATAATACTGTATGGTACTGTATGGTACTGTATGGTACTGTTTAGTACTGTATGGTACTGTATAGTACTGTATAATACTGTATGGTACTGTATGGTACTGTATAGTACTGTATGGTACTGTATGGTACTGTATAGTACTGTATGGTACTGTATGGTACTGTATAGTACTGTATAGTACTGTATGCTACTGTATGATACTGTATGGTGCTGTATAATACTGTATGATACTGTATGGTACTGTATAGTACTGTATGGTACTGTATGCTACTGTATGGTACTGTATAGTACTGTATAGTACTGTATGCTACTGTATGATACTGTATGGTACTGTATAGTACTGTATAGTACTGTATGGTACTGTATGGTGCTGTATAGTACTGTATGGTACTGTATTATACTGCATGGTACTGTATGCTACTGTATATTACTGTATGGTACTGTATTATACTGCATGATACTGTATGGTACTGTATAGTACTGTATAGTACTGTATGGTACTGTATAGTACTGTATGGTACTGTATGGTACTGTATATGACTGTATGGTACTGTATAATACTGTATGGTACTGTATAGTACTGTATAGTACTGTATGCTACTCTATGATACTGTATGGTGCTGTATAATACTGTATCAAACTGTATGGTACTGTATGGTACTGTATAGTACTGTATGGTACTGTATGCTACTGTATGGTACTGTATAGTACTGTATAGTACTGTATGCTACTGTATGATACTGTATGGTACTGTATAGTACTGTATAGTACTGTATGGTACTGTATGGTACTGTATAGTACTGTATGGTACTGTATTATACTGCATGGTACTGTATGCTACTGTATATTACTGTATGGTACTGTATTATACTGCATGATACTGTATGGTACTGTATAGTACTGTATGGTACTGTATAGTACTGTATGGTACTGTATAATACTGTATAATACTATATGGTATGGTACTGTATGGTACTGTATGGTACTGTATATGACTGTATGGTACTGTATGGTACTGTATAATACTGTATGGTACTGTATAGTACTGTATAGTACTGTATGGTACTGTATGGTACTGTATAATACTGTATACTACTGTATGGTACTGTATAGTACTGTATGGTACTGTATAATACTGTATAGTACTGTATGGTACTGTATGGTACTGTATAATACTGTATAATACTGTATGGTATGGCACTGTATGGTACTGTATGGTACTGTATAATACTGTATGGTACTGTATAGTACTGTATGGTACTGTATAATACTGTATGGTACTGTATAATACTGTATGGTACTGTATAGTACTGTATGGTACTGAATATTACTGTATGGTACTGTATGGTACTGTATAGTACTGTATGGTACTGTATGGTACTGTATGAGCCACGGAAAAATGACTGGTATTTCAAAGCTTCTAATGAGGTTTCTTTATGGGAAAATATATATTTTTCCCAGTATAAAAAAAAAAGATATAATTTGCATTAAACAATACAGTAGCCCAACTAACCCAAATAGTTCAACTGTAAGAACTATCAAGAAAATTCAGCCAAAATATAAAGTTATTAAACTTTTTCCACAATACAAAATCCCAGTCTGAATACTACTGTATCATGGTCAGTAGAGTGTAGAGAAAACATCGAGACTCTTGTGTCCGAGTACGAAGAAGGAACATTTTATAGTATGTGACGTTTCAAAACATAGTGCTACAAATCCCTCATCTAATGCACTCCTGCCATTCGTTCATTTTTCTACAATTAGTCATCAGCTGTTGTCAAACACGTGTCGGAAAAGACGAGTTCTTTTTACCAGATTAGTATTCAGTTTAATAAGGCTAGGGGGCAGTATTTTGACGTCCGGATGAAAAGCGTGCCTACTACTCAGGCCCAGAAGCTAGGATTTGCATGTTTTTAGTAGATTTGGATAGAAAACACTCTGAAGTTTCTAAAACTGTTTGATTAATGTCTGAGTATAACAGAACTGATTTGGCAGGCGAAACCCCGAGCACAATCCATCCAGGGAATATTATTTTTGAGGTCAATGTTTTCTATTAGGTTTCTATGGGAAGCTCTTTTTAATAGGAATTTGCTTGCAGTTCCTATCGCTTCCACTAGATGTCAACAGTCTTTAGGAATTGGTTGATGTTTTTCCTTTGAGAAATGAAGAAGGAGTCCTGTAATTTCCATGTGTCACTCAGAGGGACTTTTGGTGCGCATGACCTGGAACGTGCTTCACTTTGTTTTCATACGGTATTGAACACAGTTTATCCCGTCTTAAATTTGAACGATTATTTACGTTTTACGATACCTAAGGTTGGATTAGGAAAGTTGTTTGAAATGTTTGGACCAAGTTTACAGGTAACTTATTAGATAGTTTGTAGGCTTGTTGGGCGAGTTGAAACCGGTCTATTTCTGAATTAAACGCGCCAAATAAATTGACATTTTGGGTATATAAACAAGAAATTTATCGAACAAAAGGTCAATTTGTGATGTTTCTGGGAAATTTTGGCATGCCAACATAAGAAAATCTTCGAAGGTAAGGCATGGATTATATCGTTATTTCTGTGTCGCACCTGGCTGGTTGAAATAGGATTTTCTTGTGTTTGTATGCGGGGTGCTGTCCTCAGATAATCGCATGGTCTGCTTTCGCCGTAAAGCTTTTTGAAATCTGACACTGTGGCTGGATTAACAAGAAGTGAAGATGTATTTTGACGGGTAACACTTGTATGTTTAAGGAATTCTTATCATGAGTATTTCTATTTTTTGAAATTGGCTCGCTGCAATTTCATTGGATGTTGTCACATCAATGCCGTTAATGGGATCCGAGAGGGAATGGGGTGTGAAGGGGTCCCTAAGATGGGGGGTGAAGGGGTCCCTAAGATGAGGGGTGAAGGGGTCCCTAAGATGAGGGGTGAAGGGGTCCCTAAGATGGGGGGTGAAGGGGTCCCTAGATGAGGGGTGAAGGGGTCCCTAAGATGGGGGGTGAAGGGGTCCCTAAGATGAGGGGTGAAGGGGTCCCTAAGATGAGGCGTGAAGGGGTCCCTAAGATGAGGCGTGAAGGGGTCCCTAAGATGAGGGGTGAAGGGTCCCTAAGATGAGGGGGTGAAGGGGTCCCTAAGATGAGGGGTGAAGGGGTCCCTAAGATGGGGGGTGAAGGGGTCCCTAGATGAGGGGTGAAGGGGTCCCTAAGATGAGGGGTGAAGGGGTCCCTAAGATGAGGCGTGAAGGGGTCCCTAAGATGAGGGGTGAAGGGGTCCCTAAGATGAGGGGTGAAGGGGTCCCTAAGATGAGGGGTGAAGAGGTCCCTAGATGAGGGGTGAAGGGGTCCCTAACATGAGGGGTGAAGGGTCCCTAAGATGAGGGGGTGAAGGGGTCCCTAAGATAGGGGGTGAAGGGTCCCTAAGATGAGGGGTGAAGGGTCCCTAAGATGAGGGGTGAAGGGGTCCCTAAGATGAGGGGTGAAGGGGTCCCTAAGATGAGGGGGTGAAGGGGTCCCTAAGATGAAGGGGTGAAGGGGTCCCTAAGATGGGGGGTGAAGGGGTCCCTAAGATGAGTGGTGAAGGGGTCCCTAAGATGAGGGGTGAAGGGGTCCCTAAGATGAGGCGTGAAGGGGTCCCTAAGATGAGGGGTGAAGGGGTCCCTAAGATGAGGGGTGAAGGGGTCCCTAAGATGAGGCGTGAAGGGGTCCCTAAGATGAGGGGTGAAGGGGTCCCTAAGATGAGGGGTGAAGGGGTCCCTAAGATGAGGGGTGAAGGGGTCCCTAAGATGAGGGGTGAAGGGGTCCCTAAGATGAGGGGTGAAGGGGTCCCTAAGATGAGGGGTGAAGGGGTCCCTAAGATGAGGCGTGAAGGGGTCCCTAAGATGAGGGGTGAAGGGGTCCCTAAGATGAGGGGTGAAGGGGTCCCTAAGATGAGGGGTGAAGGGGTCCCTAAGATGAGGGGTGAAGGGTCCCTAAGATGAGGGGTGAAGGGGTCCCTAAGATGAGGGGTGAAGGGGTCCCTAAGATGAGGGGGTGAAGGGGTCCCTAAGATGAAGGGGTGAAGGGGTCCCTAAGATGGGGGGTGAAGGGGTCCCTAAGATGAGGGGTGAAGGGGTCCCTAAGATGAGGGGTGAAGGGGTCCCTAAGATGAGGCGTGAAGGGGTCCCTAAGATGAGGGGTGAAGGGGTCCCTAAGATGAGGGGTGAAGGGGTCCCTAAGATGAGGCGTGAAGGGGTCCCTAAGATGAGGGGTGAAGGGGTCCCTAAGATGAGGGGTGAAGGGGTCCCTAAGATGAGGGGTGAAGGGGTCCCTAAGATGAGGGGTGAAGGGGTCCCTAAGATGAGGCGTGAAGTGGTCCCTAAGATGAGGGGTGAAGGGGTCCCTAAGATGAGGGGTGAAGGGGTCCCTAAGATGAGGGGTGAAGGGGTCCCTAAGATGAGGCGTGAAGGGGTCCCTAAGATGAGGGGTGAAGGGTCCCTAAGATGAGGGGGTGAAGGGGTCCCTAAGATGGGGGGTGAAGGGGTCCCTAAGATGGGGGATGAAGGGTCCCTAAGATGGGGGGTGAAGGGTCCCTAAGATGGGGGGTGAAGGGGTCCCTAAGATGAGGGGTGAAGGGGTCCCTAAGATGAGGGGTGAAGGGGTCCCTAAGATGGGGGGTGAAGGGGTCCCTAAGATTAAGTGCAGTATATATATATTTTTTTCTCTCTCTCTCTCTCCTCTCTCCATCCCTCGCCTATCTTTCCTCTCACTCATTAATCCTCCTCTTTCTACCCACGTTCACACTCACTTTCTCCATCTTTTTCTTTCTCTACCCACCTCTACCTCTACCTCTCTATCGCTAACTCTACCACCTCTCCCTCTCTACCACCTCTCTCTCTACCTCTCTCTCTACCTCTCTCTCTACCTCTACCTCTCTCTCTACACCTCTACCACCTCTCTCTCTACCTCTCTCTCTACCTCTACCTCTCTCTCTACACCTCTCTCTACCTCTACCTCTCTACCACCTCTCTCTCTACCTCTACCTCTCTCTCTACCCCTCTATCTACCACTACCTCTGCCACCTCTCTCACTACCTGTCTCTCTACTCCTCTCTCTACATCTACCTCTCTACCACCTCTCTCTCTACCTCTCTCTACCTCTACCTCTCTCTCTACCCCTCTCTCTCTACCTCTCTCTCTACCTCTCTCTCTACCTCTCTCTCTACCACCTCTCTCTCTACCTCTCTCTCTACCTCTACCTCTCTCTCTACCCCTCTCTCTACCTCTACCTCTACCACCTCTCTCTCTACCTCTCTCTCTACCTCTACCTCTCTACCATCTCTCTCTCTACCTCTCTCTCTACCTCTCTCTCTACCTCTACCTCTCTCTCTACCCCTCTCTCTACCTCTACCACCTCTCTCTCTACCTCTCTCTCTACCTCTCTCTTCATCTACCTCTCTACCACCTCTCTCTCTACCTCTCTCTCTACCTCTCTCTCTACCCCTCTCTCTACCTCTCTCTCTAGCTCTCTCTCTACCTCTACCCCTCTCTCTACCTCTCTCTACCAACTCTCTCTTTACCTCTACCCCTCTCTCTACCTCTCTCTCTACCTCTACCCCTCTCTCTACCTCTACCCCTCTCTCTACCTCTCTCTCTACCCCTCTCTCTACCTCTCTCTCTACCTCTCTCTCTACCTCTCTCTCTACCTCTCTCTCTACCTCTACCCCTCTCTCTACCTCTCTCTCTACCTCTCTCTCTACCTCTCTCTCTACCTCTACCCCTCTCTCTACCTCTACCTCTCTCTCTACCCCTCTCTCTACCTCTACCACCTCTCTCTCTACCTCTCTCTCTACCTCTCTCTTCATCTACCTCTCTACCACCTCTCTCTCTACCTTTCTCTCTACCTCTCTCTCTACCCCACTCTCTACCTCTCTCTCTACCTCTCTCTCTACCTCTACCCCTCTCTCCACCATCTCTCTTTCTACCTCTCTCTCTACCTCTACCCCTCTCTCTACCTCTACCCCTCTCTCTACCTCTCTCTCTACCCCTCTCTCTACCTCTCTCTCTACCCCTCTCTCTACCTCTCTCTCTACCTCTCTCTCTACCTCTACCCCTCTCTCTACCTCTCTCTACCACCTCTCTCTACCTCTACCCATCTCTCTACCTCTACCCCTCTCTCTACCTCTCTCTCTACCTCTCTCTCTACCTCTACCCCTCTCTCTACCTCTACCCTTCTCTCTACCTCTCTCTCTACCCCTCTCTCTACCTCTCTCTCTACCTCTCTCTCTACCTCTACCCCTCTCTCTACCTCTCTCTCTACCTCTCTCTCTACCTCTACCCCTCTCTCTACCTCTCTCTACCTCTCTCTCTACCCCTCTCTCTACCTCTCTCTACCACCTCTCTCTCTACCTCTCTCTCTACCTCTACCCCTCTCTCTACCTCTCTCTACCATCTCTCTCTCTCTCTCTCTCTCTACCTCTATCTCTACCTCTCTCTCTACCTCTCTCTCTACCTCTCTCTCTACCTCTCTCTCTACCTCTCTCTCTACCTCTACCTCTACCTCTACCTCTCTCTCTACCTCTCTCTCTACCACCCCTCTCTCTACCTCTCTCTACCACCTCTCTCTCTACATCTACCTCTCTACCACCTCTCTCTCTACCCCTCTCTCTACCTCTCTCTCTACCTCTCTCTTTACCTCTACCCCTCTCTCTACCTCTCTATCTCTACCTGTAAATCTCTCCACCTCTCTACCTTTCTCTTAAGAGCCCCACTTCTAAAAGGACTCTTTCTTTTCACTTATTTTTTCTTTCCATTTCTCTCCTCTACCTCAAAGACTAAAAGGCTGGTTCAGTGACCTTCAAGATGTCTTGCAGTGTTGGTTACCATAGATACCAGTGTGTACTGTATCTAAGTGTAGGATAGATGGATGGATGAATGGATGGTGGATGATGGATGAATGGAGGGCTGGATAGATGGATGGATGGATGGATGGATGGATGGATGGTGGATGATGGATGAATGGAGGGCTGGATAGATGGATGATGTAGGATGGATGGATGAAGGATAGATGGATGGATGGATGATGGATGGATAGAGGGATGGATGGATGGATGGATGGAGGGATGGATGGATGGTGTAGGATGGATGGATGAAGGATAGATGGATGGATGGATGATGGATGGAGGGAGGGATGGATGGATAAAGGATAGATGGATGGAGAAATGGATAGATGGATGGATGTAGGATGGATGGATGGATGGAGGGAGGGATGGATGGATAAAGGATAGATGGATGGAGAAATGGATAGATGGAGGGAGGGATGGATGGATGAAGGATGGATGAAGGATGGATGGATGGAGGGATGGATGGAGGATGGATGGATGAAGGATAGATGGATGGATGGAGGGATGGATGGATGAACAATAGATAGATGGATGGAGAAATGGATAGATTTAGGGATGGATGGAGGATGGATGGATGGATGGATGGATGAAGGATGGATGGATGTAGAATGGATGAAGGGATAGATGGAGGAAGGGATGGATGGATGTAGGATGTATGGATAAAGATTAGATGGATGGATGGATGGATGGAGGGATGGGGGATGGATGAAGGATAAATAGATGGATGGATGGATGAAGGATGAAAGGCTGGATAGATGGATGGCTGATGGATGTAGGATGGATGGATGGATGGAGGGATGGGGGATGGATGAAGGATAAATAGATGGATGGATGGATGAAGGATGAAAGGCTGGATAGATGGATGGCTGATGGATGTAGGATGGATGGATGGATGTAGGATGGATGGATGGATGTAGGATGGATGGATGAAGGAAAGATTTATGGATGGATGGAGGGATGGATGGATGTAGGAAGGATGGATGGATGTAGGATGGATGGATGAAGGAAAGATGGATGAAGGATATATGGATGGATGGATGTATAGATGGATGGATGTAGGATGGATGGATGAAGGAAAGATGGATGCAGGATATATGGATGGATGGATGGATGGATGTAGGATGGATGGATGGATGTAGGAAGGCTGGATGAAGGATATATGGATGGATGGATGGATGAAGGATATATGGATGGATGGATGGAGGATGGATGGATGAAGGATATATGGATGGATGGATGGAGGATGGATGGATGGATGTAGGAAGGCTGGATGAAGGATATATGGATGGATGGATGGAGGATGGATGGATGAAGGATGGAGTGATGAAGGATGAATGGATGGATAGATGGATGATAGATGGATGAATAAAGGATAGATGGGTGGATGGATGAATGTAGGGAGGGAGGGGTTGGTCGGTGGGTGGGAGGGATGGATAGATGGATGGATAACGGATAGATGGATGGATAGATGGTTGGAGGGATGGATGGATGGATGGATATATGGAGGGATGGAGGGATGGATATATGGAGGGAGGGATGGATGGATGGAGGGATGAATGGATGGATGGATATATGGAGGGATGGATGGATATATGGAGGGATGGAGGGATGGATATATGGAGGGAGGGATGGAGGGATGGATATATGGAGGGAGGGATGGAGGGATGGATGGATGGATATATGGAGGGATGGAGGGATGGATGGATGGATGGATATGTGGAGGGATGGAGGGATGGATGGATATATGGAGGGATGGAGGGATGGATGGATGGATGGATGGATGGAGGGATGGATGGATGGATGGATGGAGGGATGGAGGGATGGATGGATGGATGGATGGAGGGATGAATGGATGGATGGATATATGGAGGGATGGATGGATATATGGAGGGATGGAGGGATGGATATATGGAGGGAGGGATGGAGGGATGGATATATGGAGGGAGGGATGGAGGGATGGATGGATGGATATATGGAGGGATGGAGGGATGGATGGATGGATGGATGGAGGGATGGATGGATGGATATATGGAGGGATGGAGGGATGGATGGAGGGATGGATGGATGGATATATGGAGGGATGGAGGGATGGATGGATGGATATATGGAGGGATGGAGGGATGGATGGATGGATATATGGAGGGATGGAGGGATGTATGGATGGATATATGGAGGGATGGAGGGATGGATGGAGGGATGGATGGATGGATATATGGAGGGATGGAGGGATGCAGGGATGGATGGATGGAGGGATGGATGGATATATGGAGGGATGGAGGGATGGATGGATATATGGAGGGATGGATGGATATATGGAGGGATGGAGGGATGGATATATGGAGGGAGGGATGGAGGGATGGATATATGGAGGGAGGGATGGAGGGATGGATGGATGGATGGAGGGATGGATGGATGGATGGATATATGGAGGGATGGATGGATGGATGGAGGGATGGATGGATGGATATATGGAGGGATGGAGGGATGGATGGATATATGGAGGGATGGATGGATGGATGGATGGATATATGGAGGGATGGAGGGATGGATGGATATATGGAGGGATGGATGGATATATGGAGGGATGGATGGATATATGGAGGGATGGATGGATGGATGGATATATGGAGGGATGGATGGATATATGGAGGGATGGATGGATATATGGAGGGATGGAGGGATGGATGGAGGGATGGATGGATGGATATATGGAGGGATGGAGGGATGCAGGGATGGATGGATGGAGGGATGGATGGATATATGGAGGGATGGAGGGATGGATGGATATATGGAGGGATGGATGGATATATGGAGGGATGGAGGGATGGATGGATGGATGGATATGTGGAGGGATGGAGGGATGGATGGATATATGGAGGGATGGAGGGATGGATGGATGGATGGATGGATGGAGGGATGGATGGATGGATGGATGGAGGGATGGAGGGATGGATGGATGGATGGATGGAGGGATGAATGGATGGATGGATATATGGAGGGATGGATGGATATATGGAGGGATGGAGGGATGGATATATGGAGGGAGGGATGGAGGGATGGATATATGGAGGGAGGGATGGAGGGATGGATGGATATATGGAGGGATGGAGGGATGGATGGATGGATGGATGGAGGGATGGATGGATGGATATATGGAGGGATGGAGGGATGGATGGAGGGATGGATGGATGGATATATGGAGGGATGGAGGGATGGATGGATGGATATATGGAGGGATGGAGGGATGGATGGATGGATATATGGAGGGATGGATGGATATATGGAGGGATGGATGGATGGATGGATATATGGAGGGATGGATGGATATATGGAGGGATGGATGGATATATGGAGGGATGGATGGATGGATGGATATATGGATGGATGGAGGGATGGATGGATATATGGAGGGATGGATATATGGAGGGATGGAGGGATGGATGGATGGATATATGGAGGGATGGATGGATGGATATATGGAGGGATGGATGGATATATGGAGGGATGGAGGGATGGATATATGGAGGGAGGGATGGAGGGATGGATATATGGAGGGAGGGATGGATGGATGGATAAATGGAGGGATGGATGGATGGAGGGATGGATGGATGGATGGATATATGGAGGGATGGAGGGATGGATGGATGGATGGAGGGATGGATGGATGGATATATGGAGGGATGGAGGGATGGATGGATGGATATATGGAGGGATGGATGGAGGGATGGAGGGATGGATGGATGGATGGAAGGATGGATGGATGGATATATGGAGGGATGGAGGGATGGATGGATGGAGGGATGGAGGGATGGATGGATGGAGGGATGGATGGATGGATGGATATATGGAGGGATGGAGGGATGGATGGATGGATATATGGAGGGATGGATATATGGATGGAGGGATGGATGGAGGGATGGATGGAGAGATGGAGGGATGGATATATGGAGGGCTGGATGGAGGGGCGGAGAGATGGAGGGATGGATGGAGGGATGGATGGAGGGATGGATGGAGAGATGGAGGGATGGATATATGGAGGGATGGATGGAGGGATGGATGGAGGGATGGATGGAGGGATGGATGGAGAGATGGAGGGATGGATGGAGGGATGGATGGAGGGATGGATGGATGGAGGGATGGATATATGGAGGGATGGATGGATGGATGGAGGGATGGATGGATGGATATATGGAGGGATGGAGGGATGGATGGATATATGGAGGGATGGATGGATGGATGGATGGATATATGGAGGGATGGAGGGATGGATGGATATATGGAGGGATGGATGGATATATGGAGGGATGGATGGATATATGGAGGGATGGATGGATGGATGGATATATGGAGGGATGGATGGATATATGGAGGGATGGATGGATATATGGAGGGATGGATGGATGGATGGATATATGGATGGATGGAGGGATGGATGGATATATGGAGGGATGGATATATGGAGGGATGGAGGGATGGATGGATGGATATATGGAGGGATGGAGGGATGGATGGATGGATATATGGAGGGATGGATGGATATATGGAGGGATGGAGGGATGGATATATGGAGGGAGGGATGGAGGGATGGATATATGGAGGGAGGGATGGATGGATGGAGGGATGAATGGATGGATGGATATATGGAGGGATGGATGGATATATGGAGGGATGGAGGGATGGATATATGGAGGGAGGGATGGAGGGATGGATATATGGAGGGAGGGATGGAGGG
>NC_092096.1:70610523-70665523 GCF_045679555.1 Salvelinus alpinus | reverse complement strand
GCTTCCATCGTCATGGCTTCCATCGTCACGGCTTCCATCTTCAAGGCTTCTATAGTCACGGCTTCCATCTTCAAGGCTTCTATAGTCACGGCTTCCATCGTCGCGGCTTCCATCGTCATGGCTTCCATCGTCGCGGCTTCCATCGTCGCGGCTTCCATCGTCACGGCTTCCATCTTCAAGGCTTCTATAGTCACGGCTTCCATCGTCACGGCTTCCATCGTCACGGCTTCCATCGTCACGGCTTCCATCTTCAAGGCTTCTATAGTCACGGCTTCCATCGTCACGGCTTCCATCGTCACGACTTCCATCGTCACGGCTTCCATCTTCAAGGCTTCTATAGTCACGGCTTCCATCGTCACGGCTTCCATCGTCACGGCTTCCATCTTCAAGGCTTCTATAGTCACGGCTTCCATCGTCACGGCTTCCATCGTCACGGCTTCCATCGTCATGGCTTCCATCGTCACGTCTTCCATCTTCAAGGCTTCTATAGTCACGGCTTCCATCGTCACGGCTTCCTTCGTCACGGCTTCCATCGTCATGGCTTCCATCGTCACGGCTTCCATCTTCAAGGCTTCTATAGTCACGGCTTCCATCGTCGCGGCTTCCATCGTCACGGCTTCCATCGTCATGGCTTCCATCGTCACGATGAATAGACAGCATTCCTGCTGCACGTTTTCACACTGGCAAACATGATGTGTGTTCGTGTGTACGTGTGTGCTGTTAGCGTAGCGTTTAAAATTACTGTTCTCTGCCGTGTCGAGAAAGATGATTACCTCTCGAAAGGAGTTGTTTTCTGTTCATGTAGAACATTAAATAACGTTTCCAAGAAAACTTGATTTCCTAGTAACAAATACAACGGACAAGGTTGTCGATAAAGTTGGATCAATAAAGAGATTAATAGAATACAAGAAGTTCGAACCCCCCCCCCCCCCCCAAAAGAAACGGACTTGTTGGAAAGGTGCCTATGACGGCGCCACGTTGAAAGTCACTGAGCTCTTCAGTACGAGCCATTCTACTGCCAATGTTTGTCTACGGAGATTGCATGGCTGTGTGCTCAATTTTATACACCTGTCAGCAACGGGTGTGGCTGAAATAGCTGAATCCACTAATTTCAAGGGGTGTCCACATACTTTTGCATATACTATATAGTGTATACACTGAGTGTACAAAACTTAAGGAAAACCTGCTCTTTCCATGGCATAGACTGACCAGGTGAATCCAGGTGAAAGCTATGATCCCTTATTGACGTCACCTGTTAAATCCACTTAAATTCATTTAGATGAAGGGGAGGTGTCATGTTAAAGAATGATTTTTAAGCCTTGAGACAATTGAGACATGGATTGTGTATGTGTGCCATTCAGAGGTTGAATGGGCAACACTATATATTTAAGTGCATTTTAACAGGGTATGGTAGTAGGTGCCAGGTGCACCGGTTTGAGTGTCAAGAACTGCAACGCTGCTGGGTTTTTCACACTCAACAGTTTCCTGTGTTTATCAAGAATGGTCCACCACCCAAAGGACATCCAGCCAACCTGACACAACTGTGGGAAGAAATGGAGTCCACATGGGCCGGTATCCCTGTGGAACGCTTTCAACACCTTGTAAAGCCCATACCCCCCACCCTCCCCCCCACCACCTGTTTCTGGTGGTGATGTCCTGGAGTAACTAGCTGGTAACTAACTGGTGTTGATGTCAGTAACTAGCTGGTAACTAACTCGTGTTGATGTGAGTAACTAGCTGGTAACTAGCAGGTGTTGATGTCAGTAACTAGCTGGTGTTGATGTCAGTAACTAGCTGGTGTTGATGTCAGTAACTAGCTGGTAACTAGCTGGTGTTGATGTCAGTAACTAGCTGGTGTTGATGTCAGTAACTATCTGGTAACTAGCTGGTGTTGATGTCAGTAACTATCTGGTAACTAGCTGGTGTTGATGTCAGTAACTAGCTGGTGCTGATGTCAGTAACTAGCTGGTGCTGATGTCAGTAACTAGCTGGTAACTAGCAGGTGTTGATGTCAGTAACTAGCTGGTGTTGATGTCAGTAACTAGCTGGTAACTAGCAGGTGTTGATGTCAGTAACTAGCTGGTGTTGATGTCAGTAACTAGCTGGTAACTAGCAGGTGTTGATGTCAGTAACTAGCTGATGTTGATGTCAGTAACTAGCTGGTAACTAGCTGGTGTTGATGTCAGTAACTAGCTGGTAACTAGCTGGTGTTGATGTCAGTAACTAGCTGGTAACTAGCTGGTGTTGATGTCAGTAACTAGCTGTTGTTGATGTCAGTAACTAGCTGGTGTTGATGTCAGTAACTAGCTGATAACTAGCTGGTGTTGATGTCAGTAACTAGCTGGTAACTAGCTGGTGTTGATGTCAGTAACTAGCTGTTGTTGATGTCAGTAACTAGCTGGTGTTGATGTCAGTAACTAGCTGATAACTAGCTGGTGTTGATGTCAGTAACTAGCTGGTAACTAGCTGGTGTTGATGTCAGTAACTAGCTGGTAACTAGCTGGTGTTGATGTTAGTAACTAGCTGGTGTTGATGTCAGTAACTAGCTGGTAACTAGCTGGTGTTGATGTCAGTAACTAGCTGGTAACTAGCTGGTGTTGATGTCAGTAACTAGCTGTTGTTGATGTCAGTAACTAGCTGGTGTTGATGTCAGTAACTAGCTGGTGTTGATGTCAGTAACTAGCTGGTAACTAGCTGGTGTTGATGTCAGTAACTAGCTGGTAATTAGCTGGTGTTGATGTCAGTAACTAGCTGTAACTATCTGGTGTTGATGTCAGTAACTAACTGGTGTTGATGTCAGTAACTAGCTGGTAACTATCTGGTGTTGATGTCAGTAACTAGCTAATAACTAGCTGGTGTTGATGTCAGTAATTAACTGGTGTTGATGTCAGTAACTAGCTGGTAACTATCTGGTGTTGATGTCAGTAACTAGTGGTTAACTATCTGGTGTTGATGTCAGTAACTAGCTGGTGTTGATGTCAGTAACTAGCTGGTAACTAGCTGGTGTTGATGTCAGTAACTAGCTGGTAACTAGCTGGTGTTGATGTCAGTAACTAGCTGACAACTAACTGGTGTTGATGTCAGTAACTAGCTGGTAACTAGCTGTTGTTGATGTCAGTAACTAGCTGGTGTTGATGTCAGTAACTAGCTGGTGTTGATGTCAGTAACTAGCTGATAACTAGCTGGTGTTGATGTTAGTAACTAGCTGGTGTTGATGTCAGTAACTAGCTGGTAACTAGCTGGTGTTGATGTCAGTAACTAGCTGGTAACTAGCTGGTGTTGATGTTAGTAACTAGCTGGTGTTGATGTCAGTAACTAGCTGGTAACTAGCTGGTGTTGATGTCAGTAACTAGCTGGTAACTAGCTGGTGTTGATGTCAGTAACTAGCTGGTGTTGATGTCAGTAACTAGCTGGTGTTGATGTCAGTAACTAGCTGATAACTAGCTGGTGTTGATGTTAGTAACTAGCTGGTGTTGATGTCAGTAACTAGCTGGTAACTAGCTGGTGTTGATGTCAGTAACTAGCTGGTAACTAGCTGGTGTTGATGTTAGTAACTAGCTGGTGTTGATGTCAGTAACTAGCTGGTAACTAGCTGGTGTTGATGTCAGTAACTAGCTGGTAACTAGCTGGTGTTGATGTCAGTAACTAGCTGGTGTTGATGTCAGTAACTAGCTGTAACTATCTGGTGTTGATGTCAGTAACTAACTGGTGTTGATGTCAGTAACTAGCTGGTAACTAGCTGATGTTGATGTCAGTAACTAGCTGTTGTTGATGTCAGTAACTAGCTGGTGTTGATGTCAGTAACTAGCTGTAACTATCTGGTGTTGATGTCAGTATCTAACTGGTGTTGATGTCAGTAACTAGCTGGTAACTATCTGGTGTTGATGTCAGTAACTAGCTGATAACTAGCTGGTGTTGATGTCAGTAACTAACTGGTGTTGATGTCAGTAACTAGCTGGTAACTATCTGGTGTTGATGTCAGTAACTAGCTGATAACTATCTGGTGTTGATGTCAGTAACTAGCTGGTGTTGATGTCAGTAACTAGCTGGTAACTAGCTGGTGTTGATGTCAGTAACTAGCTGGTAACTAGCTGGTGTTGATGTCAGTAACTAGCGGTTAACTATTTGGTGTTGATGTCAGTAACTAGCTGGTGTTGATGTCAGTAACTAGCTGGTAACTAGCTGGTGTTGATGTCAGTAACTAGCTGGTAACTAGCTGGTGTTGATGTCAGTAACTAGCTGACAACTAACTGGTGTTGATGTCAGTAACTAGCTGGTAACTAGCTGTTGTTGATGTCAGTAACTAGCTGGTGTTGATGTCAGTAACTAGCTGGTGTTGATGTCAGTAACTAGCTGTAACTATCTGGTGTTGATGTCAGTAACTAACTGGTGTTGATGTCAGTAACTAGCTGGTAACTATCTGGTGTTGATGTCAGTAACTAGCTGGTAACTAGCTGGTGCTGATGTCAGTAACTAGCTGGTGTTGATGTCAGTAACTAGCTGGTGTTGATGTCAGTAACTAGCTGGTAACTAGCTGGTGTTGATGTCAGTAACTAGCTGGTAACTAGCTGGTGTTGATGTCAGTAACTAGCTGATAACTAGCTGGTGTTGATGTCAGTAACTAGCTGGTGTTGATGTCAGTAACTAGTTGATAACTAGCTGGTGTTGATGTCAGTAACTAGCTGATAACTAGCTGGTGTTGATGTCAGTAACTATCTGGTGTTGATGTCAGTAACTAGCTGATAACTAGCTGGTGTTGATGTCAGTAACTAGCTGATAACTAGCTGGTGTTGATGTCAGTAACTAGCTGGTGTTGATGTCAGTAACTAGCTGGTAACTAGCTGGTGTTGATGTCAGTAACTAGCTGGTAACTAGCTGGTGTTGATGTCAGTAACTAGCTGGTAACTAGCTGGTGTTGATATCAGTAACTGGCTGGTAACTATCTGGTGTTGATGTCAGTAACTAGCTGGTGTTGATGTCAGTAACTAGCAGGTGTTGATGTCAGTAACTAGCTGGTAACAAGCTGGTGTTGATGTCAGTAACTAGCAGGTGTTGATGTCAGTAACTAGCTGGTAACTAGCTGGTGTTGATATCAGTAACTAGCTGGTAACTAGTAGGTGTTGATGTCAGTAACTAGCTGGTGTTGATGTCAGTAACTAGCTGGTAACTAGCTGGTGTTGATGTCAGTAACTAGCTGGTAACTAGCTGGTGTTGATGTCAGTAACTAGCTGATGTTGATGTCAGTAACTAGCTGGTGTTGATGTCAGTAACTAGCTGGTAACTAGCTGGTGTTGATATCAGTAACTAGCTGGTAACGATCTGGTGTTGATGTCAGTAACTAGCTGATAACTAGCTGGTGTTAATGTCAGTAACTAGTTGGCGTTGATGTCAGTAACTAGCTGGTGTTGATGTCAGTAACTAGCTGGTAACTATCTGGTGTTGATGTCAGTAACTAGCTGATAACTAGCTGGTGTTGATGTCAGTAACTAGCTGGTGTTGATGTCAGTAACTAGCTGGTAACTAGCTGGTGTTGATGTCAGTAACTAGCTGGTAACTAGCTGGTGTTGATATCAGTAACTAGCTGGTAACTATCTGGTGTTGATGTCAGTAACTAGCTGGTGTTGATGTCAGTAACTAGCAGGTGTTGATGTCAGTAACTAGCTGGTAACAAGCTGGTGTTGATGTCAGTAACTAGCAGGTGTTGATGTCAGTAACTAGCTTGTAACTAGCTGGTGTTGATATCAGTAACTATCTGGTAACTAGTAGGTGTTGATGTCAGTAACTAGCTGGTGTTGATGTCAGTAACTAGCTGTTAACTAGCTGGTGTTGATATCAGTAACTAGCTGGTAACTAGCTGGTGTTGATGTCAGTAACTAGCAGGTGTTGATGTCAGTAACTAGCTGGTAACTAGCTGGTGTTGATGTCAGTAACTAGCTGGTGTTGATATCAGTAATTAGCTGGTGTTGATGTCAGTAACTAGCTGGTAACTAGCTGGTGTTGATGTCAGTAACTAGCTGGTGTTGATGTCAGTAACTAGCAGGTGTTGATGTCAGTAACTAGCTGGTAACTAGCTGGTGTTGATATCAGTAACTAGCTGGTAACTATCTGGTGTTGATGTCAGTAACTAGCTGATAACTAGCTGGTGTTAATGTCAGTAACTAGTTGGCGTTGATGTCAGTAACTAGCTGGTGTTGATGTCAGTAACTAGCTGGTAACTATCTGGTGTTGATGTCATAACTAGCTGATAACTAGCTGGTGTTGATGTCAGTAACTAGCTGGTGTTGATGTCAGTAACTAGCTGGTAACTAGCTGGTGTTGATGTCAGTAACTAGCTGGTAACTAGTTGGTGTTGATATCAGTAACTAGCTGGTAACTATCTGGTGTTGATGTCAGTAACTAGCTGGTGTTGATGTCAGTAACTAGCAGGTGTTGATGTCAGTAACTAGCTGGTAACAAGCTGGTGTTGATGTCAGTAACTAGCTGGTGTTGATGTCAGTAACTAGCTGGTAACTAGCTGGTGTTGATGTCAGTAACTAGCTGGTAACTAGCTGGTGTTGATGTCAGTAACTAGCTGTAACTATCTGGTGTTGATGTCAGTAACTAACTGGTGTTGATGTCAGTAACTAGCTGGTAACTAGCTGATGTTGATGTCAGTAACTAGCTGTTGTTGATGTCAGTAACTAGCTGGTGTTGATGTCAGTAACTAGCTGGTGTTGATGTCAGTAACTAGCTGTAACTATCTGGTGTTGATGTCAGTAACTAACTGGTGTTGATGTCAGTAACTAGCTGGTAACTATCTGGTGTTGATGTCAGTAACTAGCTGATAACTAGCTGGTGTTGATGTCAGTAACTAACTGGTGTTGATGTCAGTAACTAGCTGGTAACTATCTGGTGTTGATGTCAGTAACTAGCTGATAACTAGCTGGTGTTGATGTCAGTAACTAGCTGGTGTTGATGTCAGTAACTAGCTGGTAACTAGCTGGTGTTGATGTCAGTAACTAGCTGGTAACTAGCTGGTGTTGATGTCAGTAACTAGCGGTTAACTATTTGGTGTTGATGTCAGTAACTAGCTGGTGTTGATGTCAGTAACTAGCTGGTAACTAGCTGGTGTTGATGTCAGTAACTAGCTGGTAACTAGCTGGTGTTGATGTCAGTAACTAGCTGACAACTAACTGGTGTTGATGTCAGTAACTAGCTGGTAACTAGCTGTTGTTGATGTCAGTAACTAGCTGGTGTTGATGTCAGTAACTAGCTGGTGTTGATGTCAGTAACTAGCTGTAACTATCTGGTGTTGATGTCAGTAACTAACTGGTGTTGATGTCAGTAACTAGCTGGTAACTATCTGGTGTTGATGTCAGTAACTAGCTGGTAACTAGCTGGTGCTGATGTCAGTAACTAGCTGGTGTTGATGTCAGTAACTAGCTGGTGTTGATGTCAGTAACTAGCTGGTAACTAGCTGGTGTTGATGTCAGTAACTAGCTGGTAACTAGCTGGTGTTGATGTCAGTAACTAGCTGATAACTAGCTGGTGTTGATGTCAGTAACTAGCTGGTGTTGATGTCAGTAACTAGTTGATAACTAGCTGGTGTTGATGTCAGTAACTAGCTGATAACTAGCTGGTGTTGATGTCAGTAACTAGCTGGTAACTCGCTGGTGTTGATGTTAGTAACTAGCTGATGTTGATGTCAGTAACTAGCTGGTAACTAGCTGGTGTTGATGTCAGTAACTAGCTGGTGTTGATATCAGTAATTAGCTGGTGTTGATGTCAGTAACTAGCTGGTAACTAGCTGGTGTTGATGTCAGTAACTAGCTGGTGTTGATGTCAGTAACTAGCAGGTGTTGATGTCAGTAACTAGCTGGTAACTAGCTGGTGTTGATATCAGTAACTAGCTGGTAACTATCTGGTGTTGATGTCAGTAACTAGCTGATAACTAGCTGGTGTTAATGTCAGTAACTAGTTGGCGTTGATGTCAGTAACTAGCTGGTGTTGATGTCAGTAACTAGCTGGTAACTATCTGGTGTTGATGTCATAACTAGCTGATAACTAGCTGGTGTTGATGTCAGTAACTAGCTGGTGTTGATGTCAGTAACTAGCTGGTAACTAGCTGGTGTTGATGTCAGTAACTAGCTGGTAACTAGTTGGTGTTGATATCAGTAACTAGCTGGTAACTATCTGGTGTTGATGTCAGTAACTAGCTGGTGTTGATGTCAGTAACTAGCAGGTGTTGATGTCAGTAACTAGCTGGTAACAAGCTGGTGTTGATGTCAGTAACTAGCTGGTGTTGATGTCAGTAACTAGCTGGTAACTAGCTGGTGTTGATGTCAGTAACTAGCTGGTAACTAGCTGGTGTTGATGTCAGTAACTAGCTGTAACTATCTGGTGTTGATGTCAGTAACTAACTGGTGTTGATGTCAGTAACTAGCTGGTAACTAGCTGATGTTGATGTCAGTAACTAGCTGTTGTTGATGTCAGTAACTAGCTGGTGTTGATGTCAGTAACTAGCTGGTGTTGATGTCAGTAACTAGCTGTAACTATCTGGTGTTGATGTCAGTAACTAACTGGTGTTGATGTCAGTAACTAGCTGGTAACTATCTGGTGTTGATGTCAGTAACTAGCTGATAACTAGCTGGTGTTGATGTCAGTAACTAACTGGTGTTGATGTCAGTAACTAGCTGGTAACTATCTGGTGTTGATGTCAGTAACTAGCTGATAACTAGCTGGTGTTGATGTCAGTAACTAGCTGGTGTTGATGTCAGTAACTAGCTGGTAACTAGCTGGTGTTGATGTCAGTAACTAGCTGGTAACTAGCTGGTGTTGATGTCAGTAACTAGCGGTTAACTATTTGGTGTTGATGTCAGTAACTAGCTGGTGTTGATGTCAGTAACTAGCTGGTAACTAGCTGGTGTTGATGTCAGTAACTAGCTGGTAACTAGCTGGTGTTGATGTCAGTAACTAGCTGACAACTAACTGGTGTTGATGTCAGTAACTAGCTGGTAACTAGCTGTTGTTGATGTCAGTAACTAGCTGGTGTTGATGTCAGTAACTAGCTGGTGTTGATGTCAGTAACTAGCTGTAACTATCTGGTGTTGATGTCAGTAACTAACTGGTGTTGATGTCAGTAACTAGCTGGTAACTATCTGGTGTTGATGTCAGTAACTAGCTGGTAACTAGCTGGTGCTGATGTCAGTAACTAGCTGGTGTTGATGTCAGTAACTAGCTGGTGTTGATGTCAGTAACTAGCTGGTAACTAGCTGGTGTTGATGTCAGTAACTAGCTGGTAACTAGCTGGTGTTGATGTCAGTAACTAGCTGATAACTAGCTGGTGTTGATGTCAGTAACTAGCTGGTGTTGATGTCAGTAACTAGTTGATAACTAGCTGGTGTTGATGTCAGTAACTAGCTGATAACTAGCTGGTGTTGATGTCAGTAACTATCTGGTGTTGATGTCAGTAACTAGCTGATAACTAGCTGGTGTTGATGTCAGTAACTAGCTGATAACTAGCTGGTGTTGATGTCAGTAACTAGCTGGTGTTGATGTCAGTAACTAGCTGGTAACTAGCTGGTGTTGATGTCAGTAACTAGCTGGTAACTAGCTGGTGTTGATGTCAGTAACTAGCTGGTAACTAGCTGGTGTTGATATCAGTAACTAGCTGGTAACTATCTGGTGTTGATGTCAGTAACTAGCTGGTGTTGATGTCAGTAACTAGCAGGTGTTGATGTCAGTAACTAGCTGGTAACAAGCTGGTGTTGATGTCAGTAACTAGCAGGTGTTGATGTCAGTAACTAGCTTGTAACTAGCTGGTGTTGATATCAGTAACTAGCTGGTAACTAGTAGGTGTTGATGTCCGTAACTAGCTGGTGTTGATGTCAGTAACTAGCTGGTAACTAGCTGGTGTTGATGTCAGTAACTAGCTGGTAACTAGCTGGTGTTGATGTCAGTAACTAGCTGATGTTGATGTCAGTAACTAGCTGGTGTTGATGTCAGTAACTAGCAGGTGTTGATGTCAGTAACTAGCTGGTAACTAGCTGGTGTTGATATCAGTAACTAGCTGGTAACTATCTGGTGTTGATGTCAGTAACTAGCTGATAACTAGCTGGTGTTAATGTCAGTAACTAGTTGGCGTTGATGTCAGTAACTAGCTGGTGTTGATGTCAGTAACTAGCTGGTAACTATCTGGTGTTGATGTCATAACTAGCTGATAACTAGCTGGTGTTGATGTCAGTAACTAGCTGGTGTTGATGTCAGTAACTAGCTGGTAACTAGCTGGTGTTGATATCAGTAACTAGCTGGTAACGATCTGGTGTTGATGTCAGTAACTAGCTGATAACTAGCTGGTGTTAATGTCAGTAACTAGTTGGCGTTGATGTCAGTAACTAGCTGGTGTTGATGTCAGTAACTAGCTGGTAACTATCTGGTGTTGATGTCAGTAACTAGCTGATAACTAGCTGGTGTTGATGTCAGTAACTAGCTGGTGTTGATGTCAGTAACTAGCTGGTAACTAGCTGGTGTTGATGTCAGTAACTAGCTGGTAACTAGCTGGTGTTGATATCAGTAACTAGCTGGTAACTATCTGGTGTTGATGTCAGTAACTAGCTGGTGTTGATGTCAGTAACTAGCAGGTGTTGATGTCAGTAACTAGCTGGTAACAAGCTGGTGTTGATGTCAGTAACTAGCAGGTGTTGATGTCAGTAACTAGCTTTTAACTAGCTGGTGTTGATATCAGTAACTATCTGGTAACTAGTAGGTGTTGATGTCAGTAACTAGCTGGTGTTGATGTCAGTAACTAGCTGTTAACTAGCTGGTGTTGATATCAGTAACTAGCTGGTAACTAGCTGGTGTTGATATCAGTAACTAGCAGGTGTTGATGTCAGTAACTAGCTGTTAACTAGCTGGTGTTGATGTCAGTAACTAGCTGGTAACTAGCTGGTGTTGATGTCAGTAACTAGCTGGTAACTCGCTGGTGTTGATGTTAGTAACTAGCTGATGTTGATGTCAGTAACTAGCTGGTAACTAGCTGGTGTTGATGTCAGTAACTAGCTGGTGTTGATATCAGTAATTAGCTGGTGTTGATGTCAGTAACTAGCTGGTAACTAGCTGGTGTTGATGTCAGTAACTAGCTGGTGTTGATGTCAGTAACTAGCAGGTGTTGATGTCAGTAACTAGCTGGTAACTAGCTGGTGTTGATATCAGTAACTAGCTGGTAACTATCTGGTGTTGATGTCAGTAACTAGCTGATAACTAGCTGGTGTTAATGTCAGTAACTAGTTGGCGTTGATGTCAGTAACTAGCTGGTGTTGATGTCAGTAACTAGCTGGTAACTATCTGGTGTTGATGTCATAACTAGCTGATAACTAGCTGGTGTTGATGTCAGTAACTAGCTGGTGTTGATGTCAGTAACTAGCTGGTAACTAGCTGGTGTTGATGTCAGTAACTAGCTGGTAACTAGTTGGTGTTGATATCAGTAACTAGCTGGTAACTATCTGGTGTTGATGTCAGTAACTAGCTGGTGTTGATGTCAGTAACTAGCAGGTGTTGATGTCAGTAACTAGCTGGTAACAAGCTGGTGTTGATGTCAGTAACTAGCTGGTGTTGATGTCAGTAACTAGCTGGTAACTAGCTGGTGTTGATGTCAGTAACTAGCTGGTAACTAGCTGGTGTTGATGTCAGTAACTAGCTGACAACTAACTGGTGTTGATGTCAGTAACTAGCTGGTAACTAGCTGTTGTTGATGTCAGTAACTAGCTGGTGTTGATGTCAGTAACTAGCTGGTGTTGATGTCAGTAACTAGCTGATAACTAGCTGGTGTTGATGTTAGTAACTAGCTGGTGTTGATGTCAGTAACTAGCTGGTAACTAGCTGGTGTTGATATCAGTAACTAGCTGGTAACTAGCTGGTGTTGATGTTAGTAACTAGCTGGTGTTGATGTCAGTAACTAGCTGGTAACTAGCTGGTGTTGATGTCAGTAACTAGCTGGTAACTAGCTGGTGTTGATGTCAGTAACTAGCTGGTGTTGATGTCAGTAACTAGCTGGTGTTGATGTCAGTAACTAGCTGGTAACTAGCTGGTGTTGATGTCAGTAACTAGCTGGTAACTAGCTGGTGTTGATGTCAGTAACTAGCTGGTGTTGATGTCAGTAACTAGCTGTAACTATCTGGTGTTGATGTCAGTAACTAACTGGTGTTGATGTCAGTAACTAGCTGGTAACTAGCTGATGTTGATGTCAGTAACTAGCTGTTGTTGATGTCAGTAACTAGCTGGTGTTGATGTCAGTAACTAGCTGGTGTTGATGTCAGTAACTAGCTGTAACTATCTGGTGTTGATGTCAGTAACTAACTGGTGTTGATGTCAGTAACTAGCTGGTAACTATCTGGTGTTGATGTCAGTAACTAGCTGATAACTAGCTGGTGTTGATGTCAGTAACTAACTGGTGTTGATGTCAGTAACTAGCTGGTAACTATCTGGTGTTGATGTCAGTAACTAGCTGATAACTAGCTGGTGTTGATGTCAGTAACTAGCTGGTGTTGATGTCAGTAACTAGCTGGTAACTAGCTGGTGTTGATGTCAGTAACTAGCTGGTAACTAGCTGGTGTTGATGTCAGTAACTAGCGGTTAACTATTTGGTGTTGATGTCAGTAACTAGCTGGTGTTGATGTCAGTAACTAGCTGGTAACTAGCTGGTGTTGATGTCAGTAACTAGCTGGTAACTAGCTGGTGTTGATGTCAGTAACTAGCTGACAACTAACTGGTGTTGATGTCAGTAACTAGCTGGTAACTAGCTGTTGTTGATGTCAGTAACTAGCTGGTGTTGATGTCAGTAACTAGCTGGTGTTGATGTCAGTAACTAGCTGTAACTATCTGGTGTTGATGTCAGTAACTAACTGGTGTTGATGTCAGTAACTAGCTGGTAACTATCTGGTGTTGATGTCAGTAACTAGCTGGTAACTAGCTGGTGCTGATGTCAGTAACTAGCTGGTGTTGATGTCAGTAACTAGCTGGTGTTGATGTCAGTAACTAGCTGGTAACTAGCTGGTGTTGATGTCAGTAACTAGCTGGTAACTAGCTGGTGTTGATGTCAGTAACTAGCTGATAACTAGCTGGTGTTGATGTCAGTAACTAGCTGGTGTTGATGTCAGTAACTAGTTGATAACTAGCTGGTGTTGATGTCAGTAACTAGCTGATAACTAGCTGGTGTTGATGTCAGTAACTATCTGGTGTTGATGTCAGTAACTAGCAGGTGTTGATGTCAGTAACTAGCTGGTAACAAGCTGGTGTTGATGTCAGTAACTAGCAGGTGTTGATGTCAGTAACTAGCTGGTAACTAGCTGGTGTTGATATCAGTAACTAGCTGGTAACTAGTAGGTGTTGATGTCCGTAACTAGCTGGTGTTGATGTCAGTAACTAGCTGGTAACTAGCTGGTGTTGATGTCAGTAACTAGCTGGTAACTAGCTGGTGTTGATGTCAGTAACTAGCTGATGTTGATGTCAGTAACTAGCTGGTGTTGATGTCAGTAACTAGCTGGTAACTAGCTGGTGTTGATATCAGTAACTAGCTGGTAACGATCTGGTGTTGATGTCAGTAACTAGCTGATAACTAGCTGGTGTTAATGTCAGTAACTAGTTGGCGTTGATGTCAGTAACTAGCTGGTGTTGATGTCAGTAACTAGCTGGTAACTATCTGGTGTTGATGTCAGTAACTAGCTGATAACTAGCTGGTGTTGATGTCAGTAACTAGCTGGTGTTGATGTCAGTAACTAGCTGGTAACTAGCTGGTGTGGATGTCAGTAACTAGCTGATAACTAGCTGGTGTTGATGTCAGTAACTAGCTGGTGTTGATGTCAGTAACTAGCTGGTAACTAGCTGGTGTTGATGTCAGTAACTAGCTGGTAACTAGCTGGTGTTGATGTCAGTAACTAGCTGGTAACTAGCTGGTGTTGATATCAGTAACTAGCTGGTAACTATCTGGTGTTGATGTCAGTAACTAGCTGGTGTTGATGTCAGTAACTAGCAGGTGTTGATGTCAGTAACTAGCTGGTAACAAGCTGGTGTTGATGTCAGTAACTAGCAGGTGTTGATGTCAGTAACTAGCTGGTAACTAGCTGGTGTTGATATCAGTAACTAGCTGGTAACTAGTAGGTGTTGATGTCCGTAACTAGCTGGTGTTGATGTCAGTAACTAGCTGGTAACTAGCTGGTGTTGATGTCAGTAACTAGCTGGTAACTAGCTGGTGTTGATGTCAGTAACTAGCTGATGTTGATGTCAGTAACTAGCTGGTGTTGATGTCAGTAACTAGCTGGTAACTAGCTGGTGTTGATATCAGTAACTAGCTGGTAACGATCTGGTGTTGATGTCAGTAACTAGCTGATAACTAGCTGGTGTTAATGTCAGTAACTAGTTGGTGTTGATGTCAGTAACTAGCTGGTGTTGATGTCAGTAACTAGCTGGTAACTATCTGGTGTTGATGTCAGTAACTAGCTGATAACTAGCTGGTGTTGATGTCAGTAACTAGCTGGTGTTGATGTCAGTAACTAGCTGGTAACTAGCTGGTGTGGATGTCAGTAACTAGCTGGTAACTAGCTGGTGTTGATATCAGTAACTAGCTGGTAACTATCTGGTGTTGATGTCAGTAACTAGCTGGTGTTGATGTCAGTAACTAGCAGGTGTTGATGTCAGTAACTAGCTGGTAACAAGCTGGTGTTGATGTCAGTAACTAGCTGGTAACTATCTGGTGTTGATGTCAGTAACTAGCTGATAACTAGCTGGTGTTGATGTCAGTAACTAGCTGGTGTTGATGTCAGTAACTAGCTGGTAACTAGCTGGTGTTGATGTCAGTAACTAGCTGGTAACTAGCTGGTGTTGATGTCAGTAACTAGCGGTTAACTATTTGGTGTTGATGTCAGTAACTAGCTGGTGTTGATGTCAGTAACTAGCTGGTAACTAGCTGGTGTTGATGTCAGTAACTAGCTGGTAACTAGCTGGTGTTGATGTCAGTAACTAGCTGACAACTAACTGGTGTTGATGTCAGTAACTAGCTGGTAACTAGCTGTTGTTGATGTCAGTAACTAGCTGGTGTTGATGTCAGTAACTAGCTGGTGTTGATGTCAGTAACTAGCTGTAACTATCTGGTGTTGATGTCAGTAACTAACTGGTGTTGATGTCAGTAACTAGCTGGTAACTATCTGGTGTTGATGTCAGTAACTAGCTGGTAACTAGCTGGTGCTGATGTCAGTAACTAGCTGGTGTTGATGTCAGTAACTAGCTGGTGTTGATGTCAGTAACTAGCTGGTAACTAGCTGGTGTTGATGTCAGTAACTAGCTGGTAACTAGCTGGTGTTGATGTCAGTAACTAGCTGATAACTAGCTGGTGTTGATGTCAGTAACTAGCTGGTGTTGATGTCAGTAACTAGTTGATAACTAGCTGGTGTTGATGTCAGTAACTAGCTGATAACTAGCTGGTGTTGATGTCAGTAACTATCTGGTGTTGATGTCAGTAACTAGCAGGTGTTGATGTCAGTAACTAGCTGGTAACAAGCTGGTGTTGATGTCAGTAACTAGCAGGTGTTGATGTCAGTAACTAGCTGGTAACTAGCTGGTGTTGATATCAGTAACTAGCTGGTAACTAGTAGGTGTTGATGTCCGTAACTAGCTGGTGTTGATGTCAGTAACTAGCTGGTAACTAGCTGGTGTTGATGTCAGTAACTAGCTGGTAACTAGCTGGTGTTGATGTCAGTAACTAGCTGATGTTGATGTCAGTAACTAGCTGGTGTTGATGTCAGTAACTAGCTGGTAACTAGCTGGTGTTGATATCAGTAACTAGCTGGTAACGATCTGGTGTTGATGTCAGTAACTAGCTGATAACTAGCTGGTGTTAATGTCAGTAACTAGTTGGCGTTGATGTCAGTAACTAGCTGGTGTTGATGTCAGTAACTAGCTGGTAACTATCTGGTGTTGATGTCAGTAACTAGCTGATAACTAGCTGGTGTTGATGTCAGTAACTAGCTGGTGTTGATGTCAGTAACTAGCTGGTAACTAGCTGGTGTGGATGTCAGTAACTAGCTGATAACTAGCTGGTGTTGATGTCAGTAACTAGCTGGTGTTGATGTCAGTAACTAGCTGGTAACTAGCTGGTGTTGATGTCAGTAACTAGCTGGTAACTAGCTGGTGTTGATGTCAGTAACTAGCTGGTAACTAGCTGGTGTTGATATCAGTAACTAGCTGGTAACTATCTGGTGTTGATGTCAGTAACTAGCTGGTGTTGATGTCAGTAACTAGCAGGTGTTGATGTCAGTAACTAGCTGGTAACAAGCTGGTGTTGATGTCAGTAACTAGCAGGTGTTGATGTCAGTAACTAGCTGGTAACTAGCTGGTGTTGATATCAGTAACTAGCTGGTAACTAGTAGGTGTTGATGTCCGTAACTAGCTGGTGTTGATGTCAGTAACTAGCTGGTAACTAGCTGGTGTTGATGTCAGTAACTAGCTGGTAACTAGCTGGTGTTGATGTCAGTAACTAGCTGATGTTGATGTCAGTAACTAGCTGGTGTTGATGTCAGTAACTAGCTGGTAACTAGCTGGTGTTGATATCAGTAACTAGCTGGTAACGATCTGGTGTTGATGTCAGTAACTAGCTGATAACTAGCTGGTGTTAATGTCAGTAACTAGTTGGCGTTGATGTCAGTAACTAGCTGGTGTTGATGTCAGTAACTAGCTGGTAACTATCTGGTGTTGATGTCAGTAACTAGCTGATAACTAGCTGGTGTTGATGTCAGTAACTAGCTGGTGTTGATGTCAGTAACTAGCTGGTAACTAGCTGGTGTGGATGTCAGTAACTAGCTGGTAACTAGCTGGTGTTGATATCAGTAACTAGCTGGTAACTATCTGGTGTTGATGTCAGTAACTAGCTGGTGTTGATGTCAGTAACTAGCAGGTGTTGATGTCAGTAACTAGCTGGTAACAAGCTGGTGTTGATGTCAGTAACTAGCAGGTGTTGATGTCAGTAACTAGCTTGTAACTAGCTGGTGTTGATATCAGTAACTATCTGGTAACTAGTAGGTGTTGATGTCAGTAACTAGCTGGTGTTGATGTCAGTAACTAGCTGTTAACTAGCTGGTGTTGATATCAGTAACTAGCTGGTAACTAGCTGGTGTTGATGTCAGTAACTAGCAGGTGTTGATGTCAGTAACTAGCTGTTAACTAGCTGGTGTTGATGTCAGTAACTAGCTGGTAACTAGCTGGTGTTGATGTCAGTAACTAGCTGGTAACTCGCTGGTGTTGATGTTAGTAACTAGCTGATGTTGATGTCAGTAACTAGCTGGTAACTAGCTGGTGTTGATGTCAGTAACTAGCTGGTGTTGATATCAGTAATTAGCTGGTGTTGATGTCAGTAACTAGCTGGTAACTAGCTGGTGTTGATGTCAGTAACTAGCTGGTGTTGATGTCAGTAACTAGCAGGTGTTGATGTCAGTAACTAGCTGGTAACTAGCTGGTGTTGATATCAGTAACTAGCTGGTAACTATCTGGTGTTGATGTCAGTAACTAGCTGATAACTAGCTGGTGTTAATGTCAGTAACTAGTTGGCGTTGATGTCAGTAACTAGCTGGTGTTGATGTCAGTAACTAGCTGGTAACTATCTGGTGTTGATGTCATAACTAGCTGATAACTAGCTGGTGTTGATGTCAGTAACTAGCTGGTGTTGATGTCAGTAACTAGCTGGTAACTAGCTGGTGTTGATGTCAGTAACTAGCTGGTAACTAGTTGGTGTTGATATCAGTAACTAGCTGGTAACTATCTGGTGTTGATGTCAGTAACTAGCTGGTGTTGATGTCAGTAACTAGCAGGTGTTGATGTCAGTAACTAGCTGGTAACAAGCTGGTGTTGATGTCAGTAACTAGCTGGTAACTAGCTGGTGTTGATATCAGTAACTAGCTGGTTTTGATATCAGTAACTAGCTGGTAACTATCTGGTGTTGATGTCAGTAACTAGCTTGTGTTGATGTCAGTAACTAACAGGTGTTGATGTCAGTAACTAGCTGGTAACAAGCTGGTGTTGATGTCAGTAACTAGCAGGTGTTGATGTCAGTAACTAGCTGGTAACTAGCTGGTGTTGATATCAGTAACTAGCTGGTAACTAGCTGGTGTTGATGTCAGTAACTAGCAGGTGTTGATGTCAGTAACTAGCTGTTAACTAGCTGGTGTTGATGTCAGTAACTAGCTGGTAACTAGCTGGTGTTGATGTCAGTAACTAGCTGGTGTTGATATCAGTAACTAGCTGGTGTTGATGTCATTAACTAGCTGGTAACTAGCTGGTGTTGATGTCAGTAACTAGCTGGTGTTGATGTCAGTAACTAGCAGGTGTTGATGTCAGTAACTAGCTGGTAACTAGCTGGTGTTGATGTCAGTAACTAGCTGGTGTTGATGTCATTAACTAGCTGGTGTTGATGTCAGTAACTAGCAGGTGTTGATGTCAGTAACTAGCTGGTAACTAGCTGGTGTTGATGTCAGTAACTAGCTGGTGTTGATGTCATTAACTATCTGGTAACTGGCTGGTGTTGATGTCAGTAACTAGCTGGTAACTAGCAGGTGTTGATGTCAGTAACTAGCTGGTAACTAGCCGGTGTTGATGTCAGTAGCTAGCAGGTAACTAGTAGGTGTTGATGTCAGTAACTAGCTGGTAACTAGTAGGTGTTGATGTCAGTAACTAGCTGGTGTTGATGTCAGTAACTAGCAGGTGTTGATGTCAGTAACTAGCTGGTAACTAGCTGGTGTTGATGTCAGTAACTAGCTGGTGTTGATGTCATTAACTATCTGGTAACTGGCTGGTGTTGATGTCAGTAACTAGCTGGTAACTAGCAGGTGTTGATGTCAGTAACTAGCTGGTAACTAGCCGGTGTTGATGTCAGTAGCTAGCAGGTGTTGATGTCAGTAACTAGCTGGTAACTAGCTGGTGTTGATGTCAGTAACTAGCTGGTAACTAGCAGGTGTTGATGTCAGTAACTAAATGGTAACTAGCAGGTGTTGATGTCAGTAACTAGCTGGTAACTAGCTGGTGTTGATGTCAGTAACTAACTGGTAACTAACTATAGTTGATGTCAGTAACTAGCTGGTAACTAGCTGGTGCTGATGTCAGTAAATTGCTGGTGTTGATGTCAGTAACTAGCAGGTGTTGATGTCAGTAACTAGCAGGTGTTGATGTCAGTAACTAGCTGGTAACTAGCTGGTGTTCATGTCAGTAACTAGCAGGTGTTGATGTCAGTAACTAGCTGGTAACTAGCTGGTGTTAATGTCAGTAACTAGCTGGTAACTAGCTGGTGTTGATGTCAGTAACTAGCTGGTAACTAGCTGGTGTTGATGTCAGTAACTAGCTGATAACTAGCTGGTGTTGATGTCAGTAACTAGCTGGTAACTAGCTGGTGTTGATGTTAGTAACTAGCTAGTAACTAGCTGGTGTTGATGTCAGTAACTAGCTGGTAACTAGCTCGTGTTGATGTCAGTAACTAGCTGGTAACTAAATGGTGTTGATGTCAGTAACTAGCTGGTGTTGATGTCAGTAACTAGCAGGTGTTGATGTCAGTAACTAGCTGGTAACTAGCTGGTGTTGATGTCAGTAACTACCTGGTAACTAGCTCGTGTTGATGTCAGTAACTAGCTGGTAACTAAATGGTGTTGATGTCAGTAACTAGCTGGTGTTGATGTCAGTAACTAGCAGGTGTTGATGTCAGTAACTAGCTGGTAACTAGCTGGTTTTGATATCAGTAACTAGCTGGTAATTAGCTGGTGTTGATGTCAGTAACTAGCTGGTAACTAGCTGGTGTTGATGTCAGTAACTAGCTGGTGTTGATGTCAGTAACTAGCTGGTAACTAGCTGGTGTTGATGTCAGTAACTAGCTGGTGTTGATGTCAGTAACTACCTGGTAACTAGCTGGTGTTGATGTCAGTAACTAGCTGGTAACAAGCTGGTGTTGATGTCAGTAACTAGCAGGTGTTGATGTCAGTAACTAGCTTGTAACTAGCTGGTGTTGATATCAGTAACTAGCTGGTAATTAGCTGGTGTTGATGTCAGTAACTAGCTGGTAACTAGCTGGTGTTGATGTCAGTAACTAGCTGGTGTTGATGTCAGTAACTAGCTGGTAACTAGCTGGTGTTGATGTCAGTAACTACCTGGTAACTAGCTGGTGTTGATGTCAGTAACTAGCTGGTAACTAGCTGGTGTTGATGTCAGAAACTAGCTGATAACTAGCTGGTGTTGATATCAGTAACTAGCTGGTGTTGATGTCAGTAACTAGCTGGTAACTATCTGGTATTGATGTCAGTAACTTGCTGGTAACTAGCTGGTGTTGATGTCAGTAACTAGCTGGTGTTGATGTCAGTAACTAGCTGGTAACTAGCTGGTGTTGATATCAGTAACTAGCTGGTGTTGATGTCAGTAACTAGCTGCTAACTAGCTGGTGCTGATGTCAGTACCTAACTGGTAACTAGCTGGTGTTGATGTCAGTAACTCGCTGGTAACTAGCTGGTGTTGATGTCAGTAACTAGCTGGTGTTGATGTCAGTAACTCGCTGATAACTAGCTGGTGTTGATGTCAGTAACTAGCTGGTAACTAGCTGTTGTTGATGTCAGTAACTAGCTGGTAACTAGCTGGTGTTGATATCAGTAACTAGCTGGTAACTAGCTGGTGTTAATGTCAGTAACTAGCTGGTAACTAGCTGGTGTTGATGTCAGTAACTAGCTGGTAACTAGCTGGTGTTGATGTCAGTAACTAGCTGATAACTAGCTGGTGTTGATGTCAGTAACTAGCTGGTAACTAGCTGGTGTTGATGTTAGTAACTAGCTAGTAACTAGCTGGTGTTGATGTCAGTAACTAGCTGGTAACTAGCTCGTGTTGATGTCAGTAACTAGCTGGTAACTAAATGGTGTTGATGTCAGTAACTAGCTGGTGTTGATGTCAGTAACTAGCAGGTGTTGATGTCAGTAACTAGCTGGTAACTAGCTGGTGTTGATGTCAGTAACTACCTGGTAACTAGCTCGTGTTGATGTCAGTAACTAGCTGGTAACTAAATGGTGTTGATGTCAGTAACTAGCTGGTGTTGATGTCAGTAACTAGCAGGTGTTGATGTCAGTAACTAGCTGGTAACTAGCTGGTGTTGATATCAGTAACTAGCTGGTAATTAGCTGGTGTTGATGTCAGTAACTAGCTGGTAACTAGCTGGTGTTGATGTCAGTAACTAGCTGGTGTTGATGTCAGTAACTAGCTGGTAACTAGCTGGTGTTGATGTCAGTAACTAGCTGGTGTTGATGTCAGTAACTACCTGGTAACTAGCTGGTGTTGATGTCAGTAACTAGCTGGTAACTAGCTGGTGTTGATGTCAGAAACTAGCTGATAACTAGCTGGTGTTGATATCAGTAACTAGCTGGTGTTGATGTCAGTAACTAGCTGGTAACTATCTGGTGTTGATGTCAGTAACTAGCTGGTAACTAGCTGGTGTTGATGTCAGTAACTAGCTGGTAACTAGCTGGTGTTGATATCAGTAACTAGCTGGTGTTGATGTCAGTAACTAGCTGCTAACTAGCTGGTGCTGATGTCAGTACCTAACTGGTAACTAGCTGGTGTTGATGTCAGTAACTCGCTGGTAACTAGCTGGTGTTGATGTCAGTAACTAGCTGGTGTTGATGTCAGTAACTCGCTGATAACTAGCTGGTGTTGATGTCAGTAACTAGCTGGTAACTAGCTGTTGTTGATGTCAGTAACTAGCTGGTAACTAGCTGGTGTTGATATCAGTAACTAGCTGGTAAGTAGCTGGTGTTGATGTCAGTAACTAGCTGGTGTTGATGTCAGTAACTAGCTGGTAACTAGCAGGTGTTGATGTCAGTAACTAGATGGTAACTAGCTGGTGTTGATGTCAGTAACTAGCTGGTAACTAGCTGGTGTTGATGTCAGTAACTAGCTGGTGTTGATGTCAGTAACTAGCTGGTATTTAGCTGGTGTTGATGTCAGTAACTAGCTGGTAACTAGCTGGTGTTGATATCAGTAACTAGCTGGTAACTAGCTGGTGTTGATGTCAGTAACTAGCTGGTGTTGATGTCAGTAACTAGCTGGTAACTAGCTGGTGTTGCTGTCAGTAACCAGCTGGTAACTAGCTGGTGTTGATATCAGTAACTAGCTGGTAACTAGCTGGTGTTGATATCAGTAACTAGCTGGTAACTAGCTGGTGTTGATGTCAGTAACTAGCTGGTGTTGTTATCAGTAACTAGCTGGTAACTAGCTGGTGTTAATGTCAGTAACTAGCTGGTAACTAGCTGGTGTTGATGTCAGTAACTAGCTGGTGTTGATATCAGTAACTAGCTGGTAACTAGCTGGTGTTGATGTCAGTAACTAGCTGGTGTTGATGTCAGTAACTAGCTGGTGTTGATGTCAGTAACTAGCTGGTGTTGATGTCAGTAACTAGCTGGTGTTGATGTCAGTAACTAGCTGGTAACTAGCAGGTGTTGATGTCAGTAACTAGCTAGTAATTAGCTGGTGTTGATGTCAGTAACTAGCTGGTAACTAGCTGTTGTTGATGTCAGTAACTAGCTGGTAACTAGCTGGTGTTGATATCAGTAACTAGCTGGTAAGTAGCTGGTGTTGATGTCAGTAACTAGCTGGTGTTGATGTCAGTAACTAGCTGGTAACTAGCAGGTGTTGATGTCAGTAACTAGATGGTAACTAGCTGGTGTTGATGTCAGTAACTAGCTGGTAACTAGCTGGTGTTGATGTCAGTAACTAGCTGGTGTTGATGTCAGTAACTAGCTGGTATTTAGCTGGTGTTGATGTCAGTAACTAGCTGGTAACTAGCTGGTGTTGATATCAGTAACTAGCTGGTAACTAGCTGGTGTTGATGTCAGTAACTAGCTGGTGTTGATGTCAGTAACTAGCTGGTAACTAGCTGGTGTTGCTGTCAGTAACCAGCTGGTAACTAGCTGGTGTTTATATCAGTAACTAGCTGGTAACTAGCTGGTGTTGATATCAGTAACTAGCTGGTAACTAGCTGGTGTTGATGTCAGTATCTAGCTGGTGTTGATATCAGTAACTAGCTGGTAACTAGCTGGTGTTAATGTCAGTAACTAGCTGGTAACTAGCTGGTGTTGATGTCAGTAACTAGCTGGTGTTGATATCAGTAACTAGCTGGTAACTAGCTGGTGTTGATGTCAGTAACTAGCTGGTGTTGATGTCAGTAACTAGCTGGTGTTGATGTCAGTAACTAGCTGGTGTTGATGTCAGTAACTAGCTGGTGTTGATGTCAGTAACTAGCTGGTAACTAGCAGGTGTTGATGTCAGTAACTAGCTAGTAATTAGCTGGTGTTGATGTCAGTAACTAGCTGGTAACTAGCTGGTGTTGATGTCAGGAGCTAGCTGGTAACTAGCAGGTGTTGATGTCAGTAACTAGCTGGTAACTAGCTGGTGTTGATGTCAGTAACTAGCTTAATAACTAGCTGGTGTTGATGTCAGTAACTAGCTGGTAACTAGCTGGTGTTGATGTCAGTAACTAGCTGGTGTTGATGTCAGTAACTAGCTGGTAACTAGCTGGTGTTGATGTCAGTAACTAGCTGGTAACTAGCTGGTGTTGATGTCAGTAACTAGCTGGTGTTGATGTCAGTAACTAGCTGGTGTTGATGTCAGTAACTAGCTGGTAACTAGCTGGTGTTGATATCAGTAACTAGCTGGTAACTATCTGGTGCTAATGTCAGTAACTAGCTGGTAACTAGCTGGTGTTGATGTCAGTAACTAGCTGTTGCTGATGTCAGTAACTAGCTGGTGTTGATGTCAGTAACTAGCTGGTAACTAGCTGGTGTTGATGTCAGTAACTAGCTGGTAACTAGCTGGTGCTGATGTCAGTAACTAGCTGGTGTTGATGTCAGTAACTAGCTGGTAACTAGCTGGTGTTGATGTCAGTAACTAGCTGGTAACTAGCTGGTGTTGATGTCAGTAACTAGCTGGTGCTGATGTCAGTAACTAGCTGGTGTTGATGTCAGTAACTAGCTGATAACTAGCTGGTGTTGATGTCAGTAACAAGCTGGTAACTAGCTGGTGTTGATATCAGTAACTAGCTGGTGTTGATGTCAGTAACTAGCTGGTGTTGATGTCAGTAACGAGCTGGTAACTGGATGGTGTTGATGTCAGTAACTAGCTGGTGCTGATGTCAGTAACTAGCTGGTGTTGATGTCAGTAACTAGCTGATAACTAGCTGGTGTTGATGTCAGTAACTAGCTTGGTAACTAGCTGGTGTTGATGTCAGTAACTAGCTGGTAACTAGCTGGTGTTGATGTCAGTAACTAGCTGGTGTTGATGTCAGTAACTAGCTGGTAACTAGCTGGTGTTGATGTCAGTAACTAGCTGGTAACTAGCTGGTGTTGATGTCAGTAACTAGCTGGTGTTGATGTCAGTAACTAGCTGGTGTTGATGTCAGTAACTAGCTGGTAACTAGCTGGTGTTGATGTCAGTAACTAGCTGGTAACTAGCTGGTGTTGATGTCAGTAACTAGCGGTTAACTATCTGGTGCTGATGTCAGTAACTAGCTGGTAACTAGCTGGTGTTGATGTCAGTAACTAGCTGGTAACTAGCTGGTGCTGATGTCAGTAACTAGCTGGTGTTGATGTCAGTAACTAGCTGGTGTTGATGTCAGTAAATAGCTGGTAACTAGCTGGTGTTGATGTCAGTAACTAGCTGGTAACTAGCTGGTGTTGATGTCAGTAACTAGCTGGTGCTGATGTCAGTAACTAGCTGGTGTTGATGTCAGTAACTAGCTGATAACTAGCTGGTGTTGATGTCAGTAACTAGCTGGTAACTAGCTGGTGTTGATGTCAGTAACTAGCTGGTAACTAGCTGGTGTTGATGTCAGTAACTAGCTGGTGTTGATGTCAGTAACTAGCTGGTGTTGATGTCAGTAACTAGCTGGTAACTAGCTGGTGTTGATGTCAGTAACTAGCTGGTAACTAGCAGGTGTTGATGTCAGTAACTAGCTAGTAATTAGCTGGTGTTGATGTCAGTAACTAGCTGGTAACTAGCTGGTGTTGATGTCAGGAGCTAGCTGGTAACTAGCAGGTGTTGATGTCAGTAACTAGCTGGTAACTAGCTGGTGTTGATGTCAGTAACTAGCTTAATAACTAGCTGGTGTTGATGTCAGTAACTAGCTGGTAACTAGCTGGTGTTGATGTCAGTAACTAGCTGGTGTTGATGTCAGTAACTAGCTGGTAACTAGCTGGTGTTGATGTCAGTAACTAGCTGGTAACTAGCTGGTGTTGATGTCAGTAACTAGCTGGTGTTGATGTCAGTAACTAGCTGGTGTTGATGTCAGTAACTAGCTGGTAACTAGCTGGTGTTGATATCAGTAACTAGCTGGTAACTATCTGGTGCTAATGTCAGTAACTAGCTGGTAACTAGCTGGTGTTGATGTCAGTAACTAGCTGTTGCTGATGTCAGTAACTAGCTGGTGTTGATGTCAGTAACTAGCTGGTAACTAGCTGGTGTTGATGTCAGTAACTAGCTGGTAACTAGCTGGTGCTGATGTCAGTAACTAGCTGGTGTTGATGTCAGTAACTAGCTGGTAACTAGCTGGTGTTGATGTCAGTAACTAGCTGGTAACTAGCTGGTGTTGATGTCAGTAACTAGCTGGTGCTGATGTCAGTAACTAGCTGGTGTTGATGTCAGTAACTAGCTGATAACTAGCTGGTGTTGATGTCAGTAACAAGCTGGTAACTAGCTGGTGTTGATATCAGTAACTAGCTGGTGTTGATGTCAGTAACTAGCTGGTGTTGATGTCAGTAACGAGCTGGTAACTGGATGGTGTTGATGTCAGTAACTAGCTGGTGCTGATGTCAGTAACTAGCTGGTGTTGATGTCAGTAACTAGCTGATAACTAGCTGGTGTTGATGTCAGTAACTAGCTTGGTAACTAGCTGGTGTTGATGTCAGTAACTAGCTGGTAACTAGCTGGTGTTGATGTCAGTAACTAGCTGGTGTTGATGTCAGTAACTAGCTGGTAACTAGCTGGTGTTGATGTCAGTAACTAGCTGGTAACTAGCTGGTGTTGATGTCAGTAACTAGCTGGTGTTGATGTCAGTAACTAGCTGGTGTTGATGTCAGTAACTAGCTGGTAACTAGCTGGTGTTGATGTCAGTAACTAGCTGGTAACTAGCTGGTGTTGATGTCAGTAACTAGCGGTTAACTATCTGGTGCTGATGTCAGTAACTAGCTGGTAACTAGCTGGTGTTGATGTCAGTAACTAGCTGGTAACTAGCTGGTGCTGATGTCAGTAACTAGCTGGTGTTGATGTCAGTAACTAGCTGGTGTTGATGTCAGTAAATAGCTGGTAACTAGCTGGTGTTGATGTCAGTAACTAGCTGGTAACTAGCTGGTGTTGATGTCAGTAACTAGCTGGTGCTGATGTCAGTAACTAGCTGGTGTTGATGTCAGTAACTAGCTGATAACTAGCTGGTGTTGATGTCAGTAACTAGCTGGTAACTAGCTGGTGTTGATGTCAGTAACTAGCTGGTAACTAGCTGGTGTTGATGTCAGTAACTAGCTGGTGTTGATGTCAGTAACTAGCTGGTGTTGATGTCAGTAACTAGCTGGTAACTAGCTGGTGTTGATGTCAGTAACTAACTGGTAACTAGCTGGTGTTGATGTCAGTAACTAGCTGGTAACTAGCTGGTGTTGATGTCAGTAACTAGCTTGGTAACTAGCTGGTGTTGATGTCAGTAACTAGCTGGTAACTAGCTGGTGTTGATGTCAGTAACTAGCTGGTGTTGATGTCAGTAACTAGCTGGTAACTAGCTGGTGTTGATGTCAGTAACTAGCTGGTGTTGATGTCAGTAACTAGCTGGTGTTGATGTCAGTAACTAGCTGGTAACTAGCTGGTGTTGATATCAGTAACTAGCTGGTAACTAGCTGGTGTTGATGTCAGTAACTAGCTGGTAACTAGCTGGTGTTGATGTCAGTAACTAGCTGGTGTTGATGTCAGTAACTAGCTGGTGTTGATGTCAGTAACTAGCTGGTAACTAACTGGTGCTGATGTCAGTAACTAGCTGGTAATTAGCTGGTGTTGATGTCAGTAACTAGCTGTTGCTGATGTCAGTAACTAGCTGGTGTTGATGTCAGTATCTAGCTGATAACTAGCTGGTGTTGATGTCAGTAACTAGCTGGTAACTAGCTGGTGCTGATGTCAGTAACTAGCTGGTGTTGATGTCAGTAACTAGCTGGTGTTGATGTCAGTAACTAGCTGGTAATTAGCTGGTGTTGATGTCAGTAACTAGCTGGTAACTAGCTGGTGTTGATGTCAGTAACTAGCTGGTAACTAGCTGGTGTTGATGTCAGTAACTAGCTGGTGTTGATGTCAGTAACTAGCTGGTGTTGATGTCAGTAACTAGCTGGTAACTAGCTGGTGTTGATGTCAGTAACTAACTGGTAACTAGCTGGTGTTGATGTCAGTAACTAGCTGGTGCTGATGTCAGTAACTAGCTGGTGTTGATGTCAGTAACTAGCTGATAACTAGCTGGTGTTGATGTCAGTAACTAGCTGGTAACTAGCTGGTGTTGATGTCAGTAACTAGCTGGTAACTAGCTGGTGTTGATGTCAGTAACTAGCTGATAACTAGCTGGTGTTGATGTCAGTAACTAGCTGGTGCTGATGTCAGTAACTAGCTGGTGTTGATGTCAGTAACTAGCTGATAACTAGCTGGTGTTGATGTCAGTAACTAGCTGGTAACTAGCTGGTGTTGATGTCAGTAACTAGCTGGTAACTAGCTGGTGTTGATGTCAGTAACTAGCTGGTGTTTATGTCAGTAACTAGCTGGTGTTGATGTCAGTAACTAGCTGGTAACTAGCTGGTGTTGATGTCAGTAACTAACTGGTAACTAGCTGGTGTTGATGTCAGTAACTAGCTGGTGCTGATGTCAGTAACTAGCTGGTGTTGATGTCAGTAACTAGCTGATAACTAGCTGGTGTTGATGTCAGTAACTAGCTGGTAACTAGCTGGTGTTGATGTCAGTAACTAGCTGGTAACTAGCTGGTGTTGATGTCAGTAACTAGCTGATAACTAGCTGGTGTTGATGTCAGTAACTAGCTGGTGTTGATGTCAGTAACTAGCTGGTGTTGATGTCCGTAACTAGCTGATAACTAGCTGGTGTTGATGTCAGTAACTAGCTGGTGTTGATGTCAGTAACTAGCTGGTGTTGATGTCAGTAACTAGCTGATAACTAGCTGGTGTTGATGTCAGTAACTAGCTGGTAACTAGCTGGTGTTGATGTCAGTAACTAGCTGGTGTTGATGTCAGTAACTAGCTGGTAACTAGCCGGTGTTGATGTCAGTAGCTAGCAGGTGTTGATGTCAGTAACTAGCTGGTAACTAGCTGGTGTTGATGTCAGTAACTAGCTGGTAACTAGCAGGTGTTGATGTCAGTAACTAGCTGGTAACTAGCAGGTGTTGATGTCAGTAACTAGCTGGTAACTAGCTGGTGTTGATGTCAGTAACTAACTGGTAACTAACTATAGTTGATGTCAGTAACTAGCTGGTGTTGATGTCAGTAACTAGCTGGTAACTAGCTGGTGCTGATGTCAGTAAATTGCTGGTGTTGATGTCAGTAACTAGCAGGTGTTGATGTCAGTAACTAGCAGGTGTTGATGTCAGTAACTAGCTGGTAACTAGCTGGTGTTCATGTCAGTAACTAGCAGGTGTTGATGTCAGTAACTAGCTGGTAACTAGCTGGTGTTAATGTCAGTAACTAGCTGGTAACTAGCTGGTGTTGATGTCAGTAACTAGCTGGTAACTAGCTGGTGTTGATGTCAGTAACTAGCTGATAACTAGCTGGTGTTGATGTCAGTAACTAGCTGGTAACTAGCTGGTGTTGATGTTAGTAACTAGCTAGTAACTAGCTGGTGTTGATGTCAGTAACTAGCTGGTAACTAGCTCGTGTTGATGTCAGTAACTAGCTGGTAACTAAATGGTGTTGATGTCAGTAACTAGCTGGTGTTGATGTCAGTAACTAGCAGGTGTTGATGTCAGTAACTAGCTGGTAACTAGCTGGTGTTGATGTCAGTAACTACCTGGTAACTAGCTCGTGTTGATGTCCGTAACTAGCTGGTAACTAAATGGTGTTGATGTCAGTAACTAGCTGGTGTTGATGTCAGTAACTAGCAGGTGTTGATGTCAGTAACTAGCTGGTAACTAGCTGGTGTTGATATCAGTAACTAGCTGGTAATTAGCTGGTGTTGATGTCAGTAACTAGCTGGTAACTAGCTGGTGTTGATGTCAGTAACTAGCTGGTGTTGATGTCAGTAACTAGCTGGTAACTAGCTGGTGTTGATGTCAGTAACTAGCTGGTGTTGATGTCAGTAACTACCTGGTAACTAGCTGGTGTTGATGTCAGTAACTAGCTGGTAACTAGCTGGTGTTGATGTCAGAAACTAGCTGGTGTTGATGTCAGTAACTAGCTGGTGTTGATGTCAGTAACTAGCTGGTAACTAGCTGGTGTTGATGTCAGTAACTAACTGGTAACTAGCTGGTGTTGATGTCAGTAACTAGCTGGTAACTAGCTGGTGTTGATGTCAGTAACTAGCTTGGTAACTAGCTGGTGTTGATGTCAGTAACTAGCTGGTAACTAGCTGGTGTTGATGTCAGTAACTAGCTGGTGTTGATGTCAGTAACTAGCTGGTTACTAGCTGGTGTTGATGTCAGTAACTAGCTGGTGTTGATGTCAGTAACTAGCTGGTGTTGATGTCAGTAACTAGCTGGTAACTAGCTGGTGTTGATATCAGTAACTAGCTGGTAACTAGCTGGTGTTGATGTCAGTAACTAGCTGGTAACTAGCTGGTGTTGATGTCAGTAACTAGCTGGTGTTGATGTCAGTAACTAGCTGGTGTTGATGTCAGTAACTAGCTGGTAACTAACTGGTGCTGATGTCAGTAACTAGCTGGTAATTAGCTGGTGTTGATGTCAGTAACTAGCTGTTGCTGATGTCAGTAACTAGCTGGTGTTGATGTCAGTATCTAGCTGATAACTAGCTGGTGTTGATGTCAGTAACTAGCTGGTAACTAGCTGGTGCTGATGTCAGTAACTAGCTGGTGTTGATGTCAGTAACTAGCTGGTGTTGATGTCAGTAACTAGCTGGTAATTAGCTGGTGTTGATGTCAGTAACTAGCTGGTAACTAGCTGGTGTTGATGTCAGTAACTAGCTGGTAACTAGCTGGTGTTGATGTCAGTAACTAGCTGGTGTTGATGTCAGTAACTAGCTGGTGTTGATGTCAGTAACTAGCTGGTAACTAGCTGGTGTTGATGTCAGTAACTAACTGGTAACTAGCTGGTGTTGATGTCAGTAACTAGCTGGTGTTTATGTCAGTAACTAGCTGGTGTTGATGTCAGTAACTAGCTGGTAACTAGCTGGTGTTGATGTCAGTAACTAACTGGTAACTAGCTGGTGTTGATGTCAGTAACTAGCTGGTGCTGATGTCAGTAACTAGCTGGTGTTGATGTCAGTAACTAGCTGATAACTAGCTGGTGTTGATGTCAGTAACTAGCTGGTAACTAGCTGGTGTTGATGTCAGTAACTAGCTGGTAACTAGCTGGTGTTGATGTCAGTAACTAGCTGATAACTAGCTGGTGTTGATGTCAGTAACTAGCTGGTGTTGATGTCAGTAACTAGCTGGTGTTGATGTCCGTAACTAGCTGATAACTAGCTGGTGTTGATGTCAGTAACTAGCTGGTGTTGATGTCAGTAACTAGCTGGTGTTGATGTCAGTAACTAGCTGATAACTAGCTGGTGTTGATGTCAGTAACTAGCTGGTAACTAGCTGGTGTTGATGTCAGTAACTAGCTGGTGTTGATGTCAGTAACTAGCTGGTAACTAGCCGGTGTTGATGTCAGTAGCTAGCAGGTGTTGATGTCAGTAACTAGCTGGTAACTAGCTGGTGTTGATGTCAGTAACTAGCTGGTAACTAGCAGGTGTTGATGTCAGTAACTAGCTGGTAACTAGCAGGTGTTGATGTCAGTAACTAGCTGGTAACTAGCTGGTGTTGATGTCAGTAACTAACTGGTAACTAACTATAGTTGATGTCAGTAACTAGCTGGTGTTGATGTCAGTAACTAGCTGGTAACTAGCTGGTGCTGATGTCAGTAAATTGCTGGTGTTGATGTCAGTAACTAGCAGGTGTTGATGTCAGTAACTAGCAGGTGTTGATGTCAGTAACTAGCTGGTAACTAGCTGGTGTTCATGTCAGTAACTAGCAGGTGTTGATGTCAGTAACTAGCTGGTAACTAGCTGGTGTTAATGTCAGTAACTAGCTGGTAACTAGCTGGTGTTGATGTCAGTAACTAGCTGGTAACTAGCTGGTGTTGATGTCAGTAACTAGCTGATAACTAGCTGGTGTTGATGTCAGTAACTAGCTGGTAACTAGCTGGTGTTGATGTTAGTAACTAGCTAGTAACTAGCTGGTGTTGATGTCAGTAACTAGCTGGTAACTAGCTCGTGTTGATGTCAGTAACTAGCTGGTAACTAAATGGTGTTGATGTCAGTAACTAGCTGGTGTTGATGTCAGTAACTAGCAGGTGTTGATGTCAGTAACTAGCTGGTAACTAGCTGGTGTTGATGTCAGTAACTACCTGGTAACTAGCTCGTGTTGATGTCCGTAACTAGCTGGTAACTAAATGGTGTTGATGTCAGTAACTAGCTGGTGTTGATGTCAGTAACTAGCAGGTGTTGATGTCAGTAACTAGCTGGTAACTAGCTGGTGTTGATATCAGTAACTAGCTGGTAATTAGCTGGTGTTGATGTCAGTAACTAGCTGGTAACTAGCTGGTGTTGATGTCAGTAACTAGCTGGTGTTGATGTCAGTAACTAGCTGGTAACTAGCTGGTGTTGATGTCAGTAACTAGCTGGTGTTGATGTCAGTAACTACCTGGTAACTAGCTGGTGTTGATGTCAGTAACTAGCTGGTAACTAGCTGGTGTTGATGTCAGAAACTAGCTGGTGTTGATGTCAGTAACTAGCTGGTGTTGATGTCAGTAACTAGCTGGTAACTAGCTGGTGTTGATGTCAGTAACTAACTGGTAACTAGCTGGTGTTGATGTCAGTAACTAGCTGGTAACTAGCTGGTGTTGATGTCAGTAACTAGCTTGGTAACTAGCTGGTGTTGATGTCAGTAACTAGCTGGTAACTAGCTGGTGTTGATGTCAGTAACTAGCTGGTGTTGATGTCAGTAACTAGCTGGTTACTAGCTGGTGTTGATGTCAGTAACTAGCTGGTGTTGATGTCAGTAACTAGCTGGTGTTGATGTCAGTAACTAGCTGGTAACTAGCTGGTGTTGATATCAGTAACTAGCTGGTAACTAGCTGGTGTTGATGTCAGTAACTAGCTGGTAACTAGCTGGTGTTGATGTCAGTAACTAGCTGGTGTTGATGTCAGTAACTAGCTGGTGTTGATGTCAGTAACTAGCTGGTAACTAACTGGTGCTGATGTCAGTAACTAGCTGGTAATTAGCTGGTGTTGATGTCAGTAACTAGCTGTTGCTGATGTCAGTAACTAGCTGGTGTTGATGTCAGTATCTAGCTGATAACTAGCTGGTGTTGATGTCAGTAACTAGCTGGTAACTAGCTGGTGCTGATGTCAGTAACTAGCTGGTGTTGATGTCAGTAACTAGCTGGTGTTGATGTCAGTAACTAGCTGGTAATTAGCTGGTGTTGATGTCAGTAACTAGCTGGTAACTAGCTGGTGTTGATGTCAGTAACTAGCTGGTAACTAGCTGGTGTTGATGTCAGTAACTAGCTGGTGTTGATGTCAGTAACTAGCTGGTGTTGATGTCAGTAACTAGCTGGTAACTAGCTGGTGTTGATGTCAGTAACTAACTGGTAACTAGCTGGTGTTGATGTCAGTAACTAGCTGGTGCTGATGTCAGTAACTAGCTGGTGTTGATGTCAGTAACTAGCTGATAACTAGCTGGTGTTGATGTCAGTAACTAGCTGGTAACTAGCTGGTGTTGATGTCAGTAACTAGCTGGTAACTAGCTGGTGTTGATGTCAGTAACTAGCTGATAACTAGCTGGTGTTGATGTCAGTAACTAGCTGGTGCTGATGTCAGTAACTAGCTGGTGTTGATGTCAGTAACTAGCTGATAACTAGCTGGTGTTGATGTCAGTAACTAGCTGGTAACTAGCTGGTGTTGATGTCAGTAACTAGCTGGTAACTAGCTGGTGTTGATGTCAGTAACTAGCTGGTGTTTATGTCAGTAACTAGCTGGTGTTGATGTCAGTAACTAGCTGGTAACTAGCTGGTGTTGATGTCAGTAACTAACTGGTAACTAGCTGGTGTTGATGTCAGTAACTAGCTGGTGCTGATGTCAGTAACTAGCTGGTGTTGATGTCAGTAACTAGCTGATAACTAGCTGGTGTTGATGTCAGTAACTAGCTGGTAACTAGCTGGTGTTGATGTCAGTAACTAGCTGGTAACTAGCTGGTGTTGATGTCAGTAACTAGCTGATAACTAGCTGGTGTTGATGTCAGTAACTAGCTGGTGTTGATGTCAGTAACTAGCTGGTGTTGATGTCCGTAACTAGCTGATAACTAGCTGGTGTTGATGTCAGTAACTAGCTGGTGTTGATGTCAGTAACTAGCTGGTGTTGATGTCAGTAACTAGCTGATAACTAGCTGGTGTTGATGTCAGTAACTAGCTGGTAACTAGCTGGTGTTGATGTCAGTAACTAGCTGGTGTTGATGTCAGTAACTAGCTGGTAACTAGCCGGTGTTGATGTCAGTAGCTAGCAGGTGTTGATGTCAGTAACTAGCTGGTAACTAGCTGGTGTTGATGTCAGTAACTAGCTGGTAACTAGCAGGTGTTGATGTCAGTAACTAGCTGGTAACTAGCAGGTGTTGATGTCAGTAACTAGCTGGTAACTAGCTGGTGTTGATGTCAGTAACTAACTGGTAACTAACTATAGTTGATGTCAGTAACTAGCTGGTGTTGATGTCAGTAACTAGCTGGTAACTAGCTGGTGCTGATGTCAGTAAATTGCTGGTGTTGATGTCAGTAACTAGCAGGTGTTGATGTCAGTAACTAGCAGGTGTTGATGTCAGTAACTAGCTGGTAACTAGCTGGTGTTCATGTCAGTAACTAGCAGGTGTTGATGTCAGTAACTAGCTGGTAACTAGCTGGTGTTAATGTCAGTAACTAGCTGATAACTAGCTGGTGTTGATGTCAGTAACTAGCTGGTAACTAGCTGGTGTTGATGTTAGTAACTAGCTAGTAACTAGCTGGTGTTGATGTCAGTAACTAGCTGGTAACTAGCTCGTGTTGATGTCAGTAACTAGCTGGTAACTAAATGGTGTTGATGTCAGTAACTAGCTGGTGTTGATGTCAGTAACTAGCAGGTGTTGATGTCAGTAACTAGCTGGTAACTAGCTGGTGTTGATGTCAGTAACTACCTGGTAACTAGCTCGTGTTGATGTCCGTAACTAGCTGGTAACTAAATGGTGTTGATGTCAGTAACTAGCTGGTGTTGATGTCAGTAACTAGCAGGTGTTGATGTCAGTAACTAGCTGGTAACTAGCTGGTGTTGATATCAGTAACTAGCTGGTAATTAGCTGGTGTTGATGTCAGTAACTAGCTGGTAACTAGCTGGTGTTGATGTCAGTAACTAGCTGGTGTTGATGTCAGTAACTAGCTGGTAACTAGCTGGTGTTGATGTCAGTAACTAGCTGGTGTTGATGTCAGTAACTACCTGGTAACTAGCTGGTGTTGATGTCAGTAACTAGCTGGTAACTAGCTGGTGTTGATGTCAGAAACTAGCTGATAACTAGCTGGTGTTGATATCAGTAACTAGCTGGTGTTGATGTCAGTAACTAGCTGGTAACTATCTGGTGTTGATGTCAGTAACTAGCTGGTAACTAGCTGGTGTTGATGTCAGTAACTAGCTGGTGTTGATGTCAGTAACTAGCTGGTAACTAGCTGGTGTTGATATCAGTAACTAGCTGGTGTTGATGTCAGTAACTAGCTGCTAACTAGCTGGTGCTGATGTCAGTACCTAACTGGTAACTAGCTGGTGTTGATGTCAGTAACTCGCTGGTAACTAGCTGGTGTTGATGTCAGTAACTAGCTGGTGTTGATGTCAGTAACTCGCTGATAACTAGCTGGTGTTGATGTCAGTAACTAGCTGGTAACTAGCTGTTGTTGATGTCAGTAACTAGCTGGTAACTAGCTGGTGTTGATATCAGTAACTAGCTGGTAAGTAGCTGGTGTTGATGTCAGTAACTAGCTGGTGTTGATGTCAGTAACTAGCTGGTAACTAGCAGGTGTTGATGTCAGTAACTAGATGGTAACTAGCTGGTGTTGATGTCAGTAACTAGCTGGTAACTAGCTGGTGTTGATGTCAGTAACTAGCTGGTAACTAGCTGGTGTTGATATCAGTAACTAGCTGGTAACTATCTGGTGTTGATGTCAGTAACTAGCTGGTGTTGATGTCAGTAACTAGCAGGTGTTGATGTCAGTAACTAGCTGGTAACTAGCTGGTGCTGATGTCAGTAAATTGCTGGTGTTGATGTCAGTAACTAGCAGGTGTTGATGTCAGTAACTAGCAGGTGTTGATGTCAGTAACTAGCTGGTAACTAGCTGGTGTTCATGTCAGTAACTAGCAGGTGTTGATGTCAGTAACTAGCTGGTAACTAGCTGGTGTTAATGTCAGTAACTAGCTGGTAACTAGCTGGTGTTGATGTCAGTAACTAGCTGGTAACTAGCTGGTGTTGATGTCAGTAACTAGCTGATAACTAGCTGGTGTTGATGTCAGTAACTAGCTGGTAACTAGCTGGTGTTGATGTTAGTAACTAGCTAGTAACTAGCTGGTGTTGATGTCAGTAACTAGCTGGTAACTAGCTCGTGTTGATGTCAGTAACTAGCTGGTAACTAAATGGTGTTGATGTCAGTAACTAGCTGGTGTTGATGTCAGTAACTAGCAGGTGTTGATGTCAGTAACTAGCTGGTAACTAGCTGGTGTTGATGTCAGTAACTACCTGGTAACTAGCTCGTGTTGATGTCAGTAACTAGCTGGTAACTAAATGGTGTTGATGTCAGTAACTAGCTGGTGTTGATGTCAGTAACTAGCAGGTGTTGATGTCAGTAACTAGCTGGTAACTAGCTGGTGTTGATATCAGTAACTAGCTGGTAATTAGCTGGTGTTGATGTCAGTAACTAGCTGGTAACTAGCTGGTGTTGATGTCAGTAACTAGCTGGTGTTGATGTCAGTAACTAGCTGGTAACTAGCTGGTGTTGATGTCAGTAACTAGCTGGTGTTGATGTCAGTAACTACCTGGTAACTAGCTGGTGTTGATGTCAGTAACTAGCTGGTAACTAGCTGGTGTTGATGTCAGAAACTAGCTGATAACTAGCTGGTGTTGATATCAGTAACTAGCTGGTGTTGATGTCAGTAACTAGCTGGTAACTATCTGGTGTTGATGTCAGTAACTAGCTGGTAACTAGCTGGTGTTGATGTCAGTAACTAGCTGGTGTTGATGTCAGTAACTAGCTGGTAACTAGCTGGTGTTGATATCAGTAACTAGCTGGTGTTGATGTCAGTAACTAGCTGCTAACTAGCTGGTGCTGATGTCAGTACCTAACTGGTAACTAGCTGGTGTTGATGTCAGTAACTCGCTGGTAACTAGCTGGTGTTGATGTCAGTAACTAGCTGGTGTTGATGTCAGTAACTCGCTGATAACTAGCTGGTGTTGATGTCAGTAACTAGCTGGTAACTAGCTGTTGTTGATGTCAGTAACTAGCTGGTAACTAGCTGGTGTTGATATCAGTAACTAGCTGGTAAGTAGCTGGTGTTGATGTCAGTAACTAGCTGGTGTTGATGTCAGTAACTAGCTGGTAACTAGCAGGTGTTGATGTCAGTAACTAGATGGTAACTAGCTGGTGTTGATGTCAGTAACTAGCTGGTAACTAGCTGGTGTTGATGTCAGTAACTAGCTGGTGTTGATGTCAGTAACTAGCTGGTATTTAGCTGGTGTTGATGTCAGTAACTAGCTGGTAACTAGCTGGTGTTGATATCAGTAACTAGCTGGTAACTAGCTGGTGTTGATGTCAGTAACTAGCTGGTGTTGATGTCAGTAACTAGCTGGTAACTAGCTGGCGTTGCTGTCAGTAACAAGCTGGTAACTAGCTGGTGTTGATATCAGTAACTAGCTGGTAACTAGCTGGTGTTGATATCAGTAACTAGCTGGTAACTAGCTGGTGTTGATGTCAGTAACTAGCTGGTGTTGATATCAGTAACTAGCTGGTAACTAGCTGGTGTTAATGTCAGTAACTAGCTGGTAACTAGCTGGTGTTGATGTCAGTAACTAGCTGGTGTTGATATCAGTAACTAGCTGGTAACTAGCTGGTGTTGATGTCAGTAACTAGCTGGTGTTGATGTCAGTAACTAGCTGGTGTTGATGTCAGTAACTAGCTGGTGTTGATGTCAGTAACTAGCTGGTGTTGATGTCAGTAACTAGCTGGTAACTAGCAGGTGTTGATGTCAGTAACTAGCTAGTAATTAGCTGGTGTTGATGTCAGTAAATAGCTGGTAACTAGCTGGTGTTGATGTCAGGAGCTAGCTGGTAACTAGCAGGTGTTGATGTCAGTAACTAGCTGGTAACTAGCTGGTGTTGATGTCAGTAACTAGCTGATAACTAGCTGGTGTTGATGTCAGTAACTAGCTGGTAACTAGCTGGTGTTGATGTCAGTAACTAGCTGGTGTTGATGTCAGTAACTAGCTAGTAACTAGCTGGTGTTGATGTCAGTAACTAGCTGGTAACTAGCTGGTGTTGATGTCAGTAACTAGCTGGTGTTGATGTCAGTAACTAGCTGGTGTTGATGTCAGTAACTAGCTGGTAACTAGCTGGTGTTGATATCAGTAACTAGCTGGTAACTATCTGGTGCTAATGTCAGTAACTAGCTGGTAACTAGCTGGTGTTGATGTCAGTAACTAGCTGTTGCTGATGTCAGTAACTAGCTGGTGTTGATGTCAGTAACTAGCTGGTAACTAGCTGGTGTTGATGTCAGTAACTAGCTGGTAACTAGCTGGTGCTGATGTCAGTAACTAGCTGGTGTTGATGTCAGTAACTAGCTGGTGTTGATGTCAGTAACTAGCTGGTAACTAGCTGGTGTTGATGTCAGTAACTAGCTGGTAACTAGCTGGTGTTGATGTCAGTAACTAGCTGGTGCTGATGTCAGTAACTAGCTGGTGTTGATGTCAGTAACTAGCTGATAACTAGCTGGTGTTGATGTCAGTAACAAGCTGGTAACTAGCTGGTGTTGATATCAGTAACTAGCTGGTGTTGATGTCAGTAACTAGCTGGTGTTGATGTCAGTAACTAGCTGGTAACTGGATGGTGTTGATGTCAGTAACTAGCTGGTGCTGATGTCAGTAACTAGCTGGTGTTGATGTCAGTAACTAGCTGATAACTAGCTGGTGTTGATGTCAGTAACTAGCTTGGTAACTAGCTGGTGTTGATGTCAGTAACTAGCTGGTAACTAGCTGGTGTTGATGTCAGTAACTAGCTGGTGTTGATGTCAGTAACTAGCTGGTAACTAGCTGGTGTTGATGTCAGTAACTAGCTGGTAACTAGCTGGTGTTGATGTCAGTAACTAGCTGGTGTTGATGTCAGTAACTAGCTGGTGTTGATGTCAGTAACTAGCTGGTAACTAGCTGGTGTTGATGTCAGTAACTAGCTGGTAACTAGCTGGTGTTGATGTCAGTAACTAGCGGTTAACTATCTGGTGCTGATGTCAGTAACTAGCTGGTAACTAGCTGGTGTTGATGTCAGTAACTAGCTGGTAACTAGCTGGTGCTGATGTCAGTAACTAGCTGGTGTTGATGTCAGTAACTAGCTGGTGTTGATGTCAGTAAATAGCTGGTAACTAGCTGGTGTTGATGTCAGTAACTAGCTGGTAACTAGCTGGTGTTGATGTCAGTAACTAGCTGGTGCTGATGTCAGTAACTAGCTGGTGTTGATGTCAGTAACTAGCTGATAACTAGCTGGTGTTGATGTCAGTAACTAGCTGGTAACTAGCTGGTGTTGATGTCAGTAACTAGCTGGTAACTAGCTGGTGTTGATGTCAGTAACTAGCTGGTGTTGATGTCAGTAACTAGCTGGTGTTGATGTCAGTAACTAGCTGGTAACTAGCTGGTGTTGATGTCAGTAACTAACTGGTAACTAGCTGGTGTTGATGTCAGTAACTAGCTGGTAACTAGCTGGTGTTGATGTCAGTAACTAGCTTGGTAACTAGCTGGTGTTGATGTCAGTAACTAGCTGGTAACTAGCTGGTGTTGATGTCAGTAACTAGCTGGTGTTGATGTCAGTAACTAGCTGGTAACTAGCTGGTGTTGATGTCAGTAACTAGCTGGTGTTGATGTCAGTAACTAGCTGGTGTTGATGTCAGTAACTAGCTGGTAACTAGCTGGTGTTGATATCAGTAACTAGCTGGTAACTAGCTGGTGTTGATGTCAGTAACTAGCTGGTAACTAGCTGGTGTTGATGTCAGTAACTAGCTGGTGTTGATGTCAGTAACTAGCTGGTGTTGATGTCAGTAACTAGCTGGTAACTATCTGGTGCTGATGTCAGTAACTAGCTGGTAATTAGCTGGTGTTGATGTCAGTAACTAGCTGTTGCTGATGTCAGTAACTAGCTGGTGTTGATGTCAGTATCTAGCTGATAACTAGCTGGTGTTGATGTCAGTAACTAGCTGGTAACTAGCTGGTGCTGATGTCAGTAACTAGCTGGTGTTGATGTCAGTAACTAGCTGGTGTTGATGTCAGTAACTAGCTGGTAATTAGCTGGTGTTGATGTCAGTAACTAGCTGGTAACTAGCTGGTGTTGATGTCAGTAACTAGCTGGTGCTGATGTCACTAACTAGCTGGTGTTGATGTCAGTAACTAGCTGATAACTAGCTGGTGTTGATGTCAGTAACTAGCTGGTGCTGATGTCACTAACTAGCTGGTGTTGATGTCAGTAACTAGCTGATAACTAGCTGGTGTTGATGTCAGTAACTAGCTGGTGTTGATGTCAGTAACTAGCTGATAACTAGCTGGTGTTGATGTCAGTAACTAGCTGGTAACTAGCTGGTGTTGATGTCAGTAACTAGCTGGTAACTAGCTGGTTTTGATGTCAGTAACTAGCTGGTGTTGATGTCAGTAACTAGCTGGTGTTGATGTCAGTAACTAGCTGGTAACTAGCTGGTGTTGATGTCAGTAACTAACTGGTAACTAGCTGGTGTTGATGTCAGTAACTAGCTGGTAACTAGCTGGTGTTGATGTCAGTAACTAGCTTGGTAACTAGCTGGTGTTGATGTCAGTAACTAGCTGGTAACTAGCTGGTGTTGATGTCAGTAACTAGCTGGTGTTGATGTCAGTAACTAGCTGGTAACTAGCTGGTGTTGATGTCAGTAACTAGCTGGTGTTGATGTCAGTAACTAGCTGGTGTTGATGTCAGTAACTAGCTGGTAACTAGCTGGTGTTGATATCAGTAACTAGCTGGTAACTAGCTGGTGTTGATGTCAGTAACTAGCTGGTAACTAGCTGGTGTTGATGTCAGTAACTAGCTGGTGTTGATGTCAGTAACTAGCTGGTGTTGATGTCAGTAACTAGCTGGTAACTATCTGGTGCTGATGTCAGTAACTAGCTGGTAATTAGCTGGTGTTGATGTCAGTAACTAGCTGTTGCTGATGTCAGTAACTAGCTGGTGTTGATGTCAGTATCTAGCTGATAACTAGCTGGTGTTGATGTCAGTAACTAGCTGGTAACTAGCTGGTGCTGATGTCAGTAACTAGCTGGTGTTGATGTCAGTAACTAGCTGGTGTTGATGTCAGTAACTAGCTGGTAATTAGCTGGTGTTGATGTCAGTAACTAGCTGGTAACTAGCTGGTGTTGATGTCAGTAACTAGCTGGTGCTGATGTCACTAACTAGCTGGTGTTGATGTCAGTAACTAGCTGATAACTAGCTGGTGTTGATGTCAGTAACTAGCTGGTAACTAGCTGGTGTTGATGTCAGTAACTAGCTGGTAACTAGCTGGTGTTGATGTCAGTAACTAGCTGGTGTTGATGTCAGTAACTAGCTGGTGTTGATGTCAGTAACTAGCTGGTAACTAGCTGGTGTTGATGTCAGTAACTAACTGGTAACTAGCTGGTGTTGATGTCAGTAACTAGCTGGTGCTGATGTCAGTAACTAGCTGGTGTTGATGTCAGTAACTAGCTGATAACTAGCTGGTGTTGATATCAGTAACTAGCTGGTAACTAGCTGGTGTTGATGTCAGTAACTAGCTGGTAACTAGCTGGTGTTGATGTCAGTAACTAGCTGATAACTAGCTGGTGTTGATGTCAGTAACTAGCTGGTGCTGATGTCAGTAACTAGCTGGTGTTGATGTCAGTAACTAGCTGATAACTAGCTGGTGTTGATGTCAGTAACTAGCTGGTAACTAGCTGGTGTTGATGTCAGTAACTAGCTGGTAACTAGCTGGTGTTGATGTCAGTAACTAGCTGGTGTTTATGTCAGTAACTAGCTGGTGTTGATGTCAGTAACTAGCTGGTAACTAGCTGGTGTTGATGTCAGTAACTAACTGGTAACTAGCTGGTGTTGATGTCAGTAACTAGCTGGTGCTGATGTCAGTAACTAGCTGGTGTTGATGTCAGTAACTAGCTGATAACTAGCTGGTGTTGATGTCAGTAACTAGCTGGTAACTAGCTGGTGTTGATGTCAGTAACTAGCTGGTAACTAGCTGGTGTTGATGTCAGTAACTAGCTGATAACTAGCTGGTGTTGATGTCAGTAACTAGCTGGTGTTGATGTCAGTAACTAGCTGGTGTTGATGTCCGTAACTAGCTGATAACTAGCTGGTGTTGATGTCAGTAACTAGCTGGTGTTGATGTCAGTAACTAGCTGGTGTTGATGTCAGTAACTAGCTGATAACTAGCTGGTGTTGATGTCAGTAACTAGCTGGTAACTAGCTGGTGTTGATGTCAGTAACTAGCTGGTGTTGATGTCAGTAACTAGCTGGTAACTAGCTGGTGTTGATGTCAGTAACTAGCTGGTGTTGATGTCAGTAACTAGCTGGTAACTAGCTGGTGTTGATGTCAGTAACTAGCTTGCTAAATCGTCCCTTTCCTAAGCCATGGATGGTTTTGACTTAATTCCCTGTGAAGGCTAATGATTCTGATGATGATTCTGATCTAACTGTACATTCATATGTTGTGCCACTGGCCTGAGGCGACATAAGTTCATTATGTAGCCTGGATATAGCCTGGTAGGCTCACGTTAACTAGCTAGCTAACTTAGCTGGTTGATTGTTGCCCACGAGAGGAAGTTAGGCTAGCAAGCATTTTAGCTAGGTAGCCTATGAAAACAAACACTAAATGTGTACTGTATGACAGAGCAATAAATAGACTGTTTTGCTAACATGGAGGAGAGGAGGATGAAATTGGCTACAAGTAGGGTGAGTCAACTGTTTTTTAGTTTTTTGTACTTGCGTGAGCACCCAAGCACGTGCGCACACACATGCATAACACAGACAGAAATCAGTACCATGGACAGCCAACTGATATTGCTTGAACTAGAATTGTTTTTCGTATCTTTAAGTTTGTTTTCAGTGTATTAAACTAAACATATATAGCTGGTACACTCTTAGAAAAAAAGGGTTATTCGGCTGTCCCCATAGGAGAACCCTTTTTTTGGTTCCAGGTAGAATCCTTTTGGGTTCCATGTAGAACCCTTTTGGGTTCCAGGTAGAACCCTTTTGGGTTCCATGTAGAACCCTTTAGGGTTCCAGGTAGAACTCTTTAGGGTTCCAGGTAAAACCCTTTTTGGTTCCATGTAGAACCCTTTTGTAGAACCCTTTCTAGATCACCCCCTTTTTTTCTGAGAGTGTAACTACGTGGTTCTAGTTCAGCAGTTGTTTAGTAAACTGTGGAAAACATTAACTTGCTTGACCCTGCTGCAGGTCATCTACCTGTTTGTTACATACAATATTTTCTTTTTGTGGACTTCACCCGGACAGATGTTGTTCTCCGGTTGTGTGATGAAAACAAACGCATGAGTAGTTTAATTTATTCCTCCACTGTGTGACTGTTGTCTTTTTGTTGTCACAGGCCTTATTGTATATCACGGTGGTGTATGAACCAATGGGTGATAGAGCATACAAACACCATAGGTTGTAACACGGCTTTTCTACTTGGCTTCTTCCGTGATTTTACCCGTCACACCCCTACTGGTGTTTAATTAACTAACATGATTTTTTAAGAGGTTTGTGACAACCACATCTCTGTATCACACACACACACAATTATCTGTAAGGTTCCTCAGTCGAGCAGTGAATTTCAAACTGAGATTAAACCGCAAAGACGTAAAATGGAAGTTTTCCAATGCCTCGCAGAAAAAAGGGCACCTATTCAAATCAAAGCAAATCAAATCAAATTGTATTTGTCACATACACATATTTAGCAGATGTTACTGCAGGTGTAGCAAAATGCTTGTGTTCCTAGCTCCAAAAGTGCAGTAATATTAAACAATTCATAATACACAAACATCTAAAAGTAAAAGAATGGAATTAAGAAATATATAAATATTAGGATGAGTAATGTCAGAGTGGCATTGACTAAAATAAAGTAGAATAGAAGACATACGAGATGAGTAAAGCAAAAAAGTGACTAGTGTTCCATTATTAAAGTGACCAGTGCTTTCAAGTCTATGTATATAGGGCAGCAGCCTCTAAGGTGCAGGGTTACATAACTGGGTGGAAGCCGCCAAGTGATAGCTATTTAAAAGTCTGATGGCCTTGAGATGGATGTTTTTCCGTCTCTCGGTCCCTGCTTTGATGCCCCTGTACTGACCTCGCCTTCTGGATGATAGCGGGGTGAACAGACGGTGGCTCGGGTGGTTGATGTCCTTGATGATCTTTTTGGCCTTCCTGTGACATCGGGTGGTGTAGGTGTCCTGGAGGGCAGGTAGTTTGCCCCCGGTGATGCGTTGGGCGGTGGAGTTGCCGTACCAGGCGGTGATACAGCCCGACAGGATGCTCTCAATTGAACATTTGGAAAAGTTTGTGAGTGTTTTATGTGCCAGGCCAAATTTCTTCAGCCTTCTTCACCACACTGTCTGTGTGAGTGGACCATTTCAGATCGTCAGTGATGTGTACGCCGAGGAACTTGAAGCTTTCCAACTGCTCCACTGCGGTCCCGTCGGGGTATGCTCCCTCTGCTGTTTCCTGAAATCCACTATCAGCTCTTTTGTTTTTTGACATTGAGTGAGAGGTTATTTTCTTGGCACCACACTCCCAGGGCCCTCACCTCCTCTCTGTCTAATCATTGTTGGTAATCAAGCCTACTACTGTTGTGTTGTCTGCAAACTTGATGATTGAGTTGGAGGCGTGCGTGGCCACACAGTCATGGGTGAACAGGGGGTACAGGAGGGGGCTGAGCACGCACCCTTGTTGGGCCCCTGTGTTGAGGATCAGTGAAGTGGAGGTGTTGTTTCCTACCTTCACCACCTGGGGCGGCCCGTCAGGAAGTCCAGGACCCAGTTGCACAGGGCGGGGTTCAGACCCAGGGCCTCCAGCTTGATGATGAGCTTGGAGGGTATTATGGTGTTGAATGCTGAGCTATAGTCAATGAACAGCATTCTTACATTGTCACGACTTCAACCGAGGCAGGCTCTCCTTCCCGTTCGGGTGGCGCTCGGCGCTCGTCGTCACCGGCCTACTAGCTGCCACTGACTCTTTTTCCTCCCCCTCCTTATGTGTTTATTTGTTACACCTGTGTTCAGTTAAGTGGGTAATTAGTATGGCTTTATTTGTCAGCCAGCCCGTAGGCGTCTTTGTGCGGGATTGTTACTTTGTAAACCTTTTGGATTTCGGGAGTGGAGATTGTATTTGTGGACTGGGATTGTGGCTCGTGTCGTTGGACCGAACCGTGTATGTTCACCCAGTTTCGTCCGTGTTGGACATTGTGTTGGATAGTTGGGGATTAAAGACTCAACTTATTGAAGCTCTGCTGTTTCCTGCGTTTGACTTCGCACCCCCCCCGACACCCAGGTCGTTACAGAATCCCGCACCAACAATGGAGTCAGCAGGAGCAGCAGCCAACCCTCTCCCATCGATGGAGGAACGGGTTCTCCACCACACCACCGTCCTCCATCGAATCGGATCCGCCATGGACCAGATGATGGAGAGAATGGAGCGATGGGAGAGGAGTGGGCTCCTCTCTCCACCTTCAGCTCCCCTTCCTCAGGACTCTTCATCCCCCGGCTCCAGCGCGCTCCGTCTTACGCTCCCGAGGGATTATGATGGAGCGTCGGCAGGGTGCCAGGGGTTTTTACTCCAGCTGGAGCTATACCTGGCCACTGTTCGCCCTACTCCCTCGGGAGCGGAGAGGGTGAGTGTCCTCGTCTCCTGCCTAACGGGTCGTGCTCTGGAGTGGGCCAACGCAGTCTGGAATGGCCCGGACTCAGCGAAGGAGCACTACCCGGAGTTTACCCGTCGCTTTCGTGCCGTGTTCGACCACCCCCCAGAGGGCCGAGCGGCGGGTGAGAGACTGTTTCATCTTGGGCAGGAGAAGAGGAGCGCACAGGATTTCGCGCTGGAGTTCCGGACCTTGGCCGCGGGATCAGGGTGGAACGACAGGGCCCTTATTGACCACTACCGGTGTAGTCTCCGGGAGGACGTCCGCAGGGAGCTAGCGTGTCGGGACATCGCTCTTTCTTTGGATGAGCTTATCGACATGTCCATCCGACTGGACAATCTGCTGGCTGCCCGCGGGCGTTCGGAGAGGGTCCTGTGCGTTCCACCACCCAGCGCCCCGGCTCCCATCCCAATGGAGTTGGGAGGGGCCGCGCCTAGGGGTACCGGAGGAGGAGGCCTCCCCTGCACCAGCTGTGGTCGGAGAGGACACACGGCCGATCGGTGCTGGGGGGGTCTGTCTGGGAGTCGAGATGTCAGGCGGAACGCTTCTCGATCACCCCAGGTGAGTCAGCACCAAACTCACTCAGAACCCCCTGTTGGTCACATGTTTGTCTCAATTTTTTTCCTTTATTTTTCCCCCTCTTCCCAGCATAGGGCACTAGTAGATTCAGGTGCAGCTGGGAACTTTATGGATCGCGGACTCGCCCGAGAGTTGGGCGTTCCGCTTGTGCCGATAGATTCTCCCTTTCCCGTGCACTCCCTAGATAGCCGGCCATTAGGGTCAGGGGTGGTCAGGGAGGCCACAGTTCCCCTGGACATGGTGACGCAGGGGAATCATAGGGAACGTATCAGTCTCTTTATTATAAATTACCACCACATCGACCGGGTAGGGATTGTGCGATAGATCTCCAGGTTAACGCTGCGCTTCCCAAGAGTCACGTGTACCCTTTGTCCCAAGAGGAGACGTTGGCTATGGAGACATATGTCGCGGAGTCTCTGGGACAGGGGTACATTCGGCCCTCCATCTCACCCGTCTCCTCGAGTTTCTTTTTTGTGAAGAAGAAGGAGGGAGGTTTGCGTCCGTGTATTGATTATAGAGGTCTAAATGCCATCACAGTGGGGTTTAGTTACCCACTACCTCTCATCGCTTCGGCGGTGGAATCATTTCACGGAGCGCAGTTCTTTACAAAACTGGACCTCAGGAGCGCGTACAGTCTGGTGCGTATTCGGGAGGGGGACGAGTGGAAAACCGCATTTAGTACCACATCGGGCCATTATGAGTACTGCGTCATGCCGTATGGGTTAAAGAATGCTCCAGCTGTTTTCCAATCCTTTGTAGACGACATTCTCAGGGACCTGCACGTGCAGGGGGTAGTTGTGTATATCGATGACATTCTGATCTACTCAACTACTCAAGCCGCGCATGTATCTCTGGTGCGCAAAGTGCTTGGCAGACTGCTGGAGCATGACCTATACGTCAAGGCTGAGAAGTGTGTGTTCTCCAAACAAGCCGTCTCCTTCCTGGGTTATCGCATTTCCACCTCGGGGGTGGTGGTGGAGAGTGACCGCATAAAGGCCGTGCGTAATTGGCCGACTCCAACCACGGTGAAAGAGTTGCAGCGGTTTTTGGGTTTTGCCAACTACTACCGGAGATTTATCCGGGGTTTTGGTCAGGTAGCGGCTCCCATTACCTCACTGCTAAAGGGGGGCCCGGTGCGGTTGCGGTGGTCAGCGGCGGCGGACGGAGCTTTCAACAGGTTGAAGGCTCTGTTCACGGATGCTCCCGTGTTGGCGCATCCGGATCCCTCTTTAGCATTCATAGTGGAGGTGGACGCGTCCGAGGCTGGGGTGGGTGCCGTGCTATCACAGCGCTCGGGTACGCCACCAAAACTCCGCCCCTGCGCTTTCTTCTCTAGTAAGCTCCGTGCAGCGGAGCGTAACTATGATGTGGGGGATCGGGAGTTGTTAGCGGTGGTCAGGGCTCTGAAGGTGTGGAGACACTGGCTTGAGGGGGCTAAACACCCCTTTCTCATCTGGACCGACCACCAGAATCTGGAGTATATTCGGGCAGCTCGGAGACTGAACCCGCGTCAGGCAAGGTGGGCCATGTTTTTCACCCGGTTTAGGTTCACGTTGTCCTACAGACCCGGCTCCCAAAACGTAAAGGCTGACGCACTGTCTCGCCTTTACGACACGGAGGATAGGACCACCGAGCCCACTCCCATCATCCCCGCCTCGAGGCTGATAGCGCCAGTGGTATGGGAGGTGGACTCGGACATCGAGCGGGCGTTACGGGCGGAACCCGCGCCTCCTCAGTGCCCGGCGGGCCGTAAGTACGTACCGCTTGGTGTTCGGGACCGACTGATTCGGTGGGCTCATGTCCTACCCTCCTCGGGTCACCCTGGGGTGACGAGGACAGTGGGGAGCCTTCGGGGAAGGTATTGGTGGCCTACCTTAGCTCGGGACGTTAGGGTTTATGTCTCCTCCTGTTCGGTATGCGCTCAGAGTAAGGCTCCTAGGCACCTTCCTAGAGGGAAGTTGCAACCCCTCCCCGTTCCACAACGGCCATGGTCTCATCTGTCCGTGGACTTCCTGACCGATCTCCCCCCTTCTCAGGGAAACACTACGGTTCTGGTAATTGTGGATCGGTTTTCTAAGTCCTGTCGTCTCCTCCCATTGCCCGGTATCCCTACTGCCCTACAGACTGCGGAGGCCTTATTCACTCACGTCTTCCGGCACTACGGGGTGCCGGAGGACATCGTTTCTGATCGGGGCCCCCAGTTCACGTCCCGAGTATGGAGGGCGTTCATGGAGCGTCTGGGGGTCACGGTCAGCTTGACTTCCGGTTTTCACCCCGAGAGTAATGGGCAGGTGGAGAGAGTGAACCAGGAGGTGGGTAGGTTTCTGCGGTCCTATTGCCAGGACCGGCCAGGGGAGTGGGCGAGATACATTCCCTGGGCCGAGATGGCCCAGAACTCACTACGCCACTCCTCTACTAATGTGTCCCCCTTTCAGTGTGTGTTGGGGTACCAGCCGGTCCTGGCACCATGGCATCCGAGCCAGACCGAGGCTCCTGCGGTGGAGGAGTGGGTACAGCGCTCCAAAGAGACCTGGAGGGCCGTCCAGGAGTCCCTTCAACAAGCTACTAGGAGGCAGAAGAGGAGCGCTGACCGCCACCGCAGTGAGGCTCCCGTGTTTGTACCGGGGGAAAGGGTCTGGCTCTCGACCCGAAACCTACCCCTCCGCTTGCCCTGCCGGAAGCTGAGGCCGCAGTGTGTAGGGCCCTTCAAAGTCCTGAGGAGAATAAACGAGGTGTGTTATCGATTAAAACTCCCTTCCTATTATCGTATTAACCCCTCGTTTCATGTGTCTCTCCTCAGGCCGGTGGTAGCTGGTCCCCTGCAGGACGGTGAGGTGCCGGAGGTCCCTCCTCCCCCTCTGGACATCGAGGGGTCCCCGGCGTACACGATACGGGCCATTCTGGACTCGAGACGCCGGGTGAGGGGCCTGCAGTACCTCGTGGACTGGGAGGGGTACGGTCCGGAGGAGAGGTGCTGGGTACCGGTGGAGGACATTTTGGATCCATCTATGTTAAGGGATTTCCATCGCCTCCATCCGGATCGCCCCGCGCCTCGTCCTCCGGGTCGACCTCGAGGCCGGTGTCGGCGCGCTGCGGGAGCCGCGCGTCAGAGGGGGGGTACTGTCACGACTTCAACCGAGGCAGGCTCTCCTTCCCGTTCGGGTGGCGCTCGGCGGTCGTCGTCACCGGCCTACTAGCTGCCACTGACTCTCTTTCCCCTCCCTCCTTATGTGTTTATTTGTTACACCTGTGTTCAGTTAAGTGGGTAATTAGTATGGCTTTATTTGTCAGCCAGCCCGTAGGCGTCTTTGTGCGGGATTGTTACTTTGTAAACCTTTTGGATTTCGGGAGTGGAGATTGTATTTGTGGACTGGGATTGTGGCTCGTGTCGTTGGACCGAACCGTGTATGTTCACCCAGTTTCGTCCGTGTTGGACATTGTGTTGGATAGTTGGGGATTAAAGACTCAACTTATTGAAGCTCTGCTGTTTCCTGCGTTTGACTTCGCACCCCCCCCGACACCCAGGTCGTTACATACATAGGTATTCATCTTGTCAAGATGTGAGAGGGCAGTGTGCAGTGCAATGGCGATTGCGTCGTCTGCGGATCTTTTGGGGCGGTAATCAAATTGAAGTCTGTCTATGGTGTCAGGTAAGGTGGAGGTGATATGATCCTTTACTAGCCTCTCAAAGCACTTCATGATGACGGAAGTGAGTGCTACAGGTTGATAGTCATTTAGTTCAGTTACCTTTGCTTTCTTGGGTACAGGAACAATGGTGAACATCGTGAAGCAAGTGGGGACAGCAGAATGGGATAGGGAAAGATTTAATATGTCCGTAAACACTCCAGCCAGCTGGTCTGCGCATGCTCTGAGGACGCGGATAGGGATGCCGTAAATGTCTTACTCACGTCGGCCACGGAGAAGGAGAGCCCACAGTCCTTGGTTGCGGGCCGCGTCGGTGGCACTGTGTTATCCTCAAAGCGAAGAAGGTGTTTAGCTTGTCTGGAAGTAAGACGTCGGTGTCCACGACATTGCTGGTTTTCCCTTTGTAGTTAGTGATTGTCTGTAGACCCTGCTACATATTTCTCGTGTCTGTTGAGTGTGCGCGCCTCCCGAGTCGGACTAGAAGTCCACTCTGAATACCTCCGCCGGTTTAGGATCATCCTCTGGAATCAGCCCTGGGGGGAACAAATGATCCAATTCGGGAAAGTCATAATCCCGGCCGTAATGCTTGTGAGTTACCGGCACTCTGATATCCAAAAGTTATTTCCGGCTGTATGTAATAACACAAACCATTTTGAAGGGCTAATCATGTAAGAAATAACTAAATACAGCAAAACAGAGCTGAACTATCTGTCGGATTCATCATGCCTGATGGATAAAAAAAAGCAGACATTGAATATCCCTTTGAGCATGGTGAAGTTATTAATTACACTTTGGATGGAGTAGCAATACACCCAGTCACTTCAAAGATACAGGTGTCCTTCCTAACTCAGCTGCCGAAGAGCAAGGAAACTGCTCAGGAATTTCACCATGAGGCCAAGGGTGACATTTAAAAAGTTTCAGAGTTTAATGGCTGTGATAGGAGAACATTGAGGATGGATCAACAATATTGTAGTTACGCCACAATACTAATCTGATTGACAGAGTGAAAAGAAGGAAGCCTGTGAAGAATAAAAAGATTCCAAAACATTCATCCTGTTTGCAACAAGGCACTAAAGTAATACTGCAAAGAAATGTGACAAAGCAATTTACTTTTTGTCCTGAAAACAAAGTGTTATGTTTGGGGCAAAGAGAACACAACTCATTACTGAGTACCGTTCTGCATCATGTTATGGGTATGCTTGTCATCTTTAAGGACTGGGGAGTTTTTCAGGATAAAAAATAAATGGAATGGCGCTAAGCACAGGCAAAATCCCAGAGGAAAACCTGGTTCAGTCTTCTTTCCACAGGGAAATGTCTCACCTTTCAGCAGGACAATAACCTAATAGGCCAAATGCTTGCTTACCAAGAATACAGTGAATGCTACAGTTATGGCGTAGCCCTTTCCTGCAGTCAAAGGACCTAGTGGCCTTGTGGGTGGAATTTTACAAATATTTTTCATAATTAATAAACAAATCCGGTGTATGTATGTCAAATAATAATTGATTTAATGGTGCTCCGTGGGATGTTCAAAGATTCAGATATTTTTTTATAACCCAACGCTGATCTGTACTTCTCCACAACTTTGTCCCTGACCTGTTTGGAGAGCTCCTTGGTCTTCATAGTGCCACTTGCTTGACGGTGCCCCTTGCTTAGTGGTGTTGCAGACTCTGGGGCCTTTCAGAACAGGTGTATATATACACTGAGATCATGTGACAGGTCATGTGACACTTAGATTGCACACAGATGGACTTTATTTAACTAATTATGTGACTTCTGAAGGTAATTGGTTTCACTAGATCTTATTTAGGGGCTTCATAGCAAAGGGGGTGAATACATATGCACGCACTACTTTTCCGTTTAAATGTTTTTTGTTTTTTTTGAAACAAGTTATTTTTTAAATTTCATTTCACCAATTTGGACAATTTTGTGTATGTCCATTACATGAAATACAAATACAAATCCCTTTAAATTACAGGTTGTAATGCAACAAAACAGGAAAAACACCAAAGGGGATGAATACTTTTGCAAGACATTGTACCCAGAAAGACTCACAGCTGTAGTTGCTGCCAAAGGGGATTCTAACATGTATTGACTCAGGGGGTTGAACGATTATGTAAATTAGATATTTGTGTATTTCATTTTCAGTACATAGGCAAAACATTTGACCAAACATTTGTTTTCACTTTCTCATTATGGGATTTTGTGTGTAGATGGGTGACATTTTGAATTCAGGCTGTAACACAGCAAAATGTGAAACAAGTCAAGGGGTATGAACACTTTCGGGAGGCTCTGTAGCTTATTCTTGAAGAATACAACTTATGAATGCCTCATGAGCTTTGTTCAACTTGTCTTACACTAGGCCCCTTGATCATCACTCTCTGTTCCATTACATTACACACAAGAGTATTGGACGAAGGCATCTTCTGTACAGGGGGGGAGTTTTGTTAAGATCTCAGACGCTCGGTCTGAACATTGACACGCATGGAAACATGAGGAACGCTTCTTTCATATCAAAGAGAAACACATAAAAAAAAATGTATACACACCTTTCCTCGGGTTAGGGTTAATGTTCCCACACGGCCATATCTCCATGTTACAGCATGTTTATGGAAGACAGACGGAGGACAGAGGGACCACCTGTGCTAATTAGCTATCTAACGTACTCTAAAACCTGTGCTAATTAGCTATCTAACGCGCTCTAAAACCTGTGCTAATTAGCTATCTAACGTGCTCTAAAACCTGTGCTAATTAGCTATCTAGCGTGCTCTAAAACCTGTGCTAATTAGCTATCTAGCGTGCTCTAAAACCTGTGCTAATTAGCTATCTAACGTACTCTAAAACCTGTGCTAATTAGCTATCTAACGTACTCTAAAACCTGTGCGAATTAGCTATCTAACGTGCTCTAAAACCTGTGCTAATTAGCTATCTAACGTACTCTAAAACCTGTGCTAATTATCTATCTAACGTACTCTGAATCCTGTGCTAATTAGCTATCTGCGTCTCCTAACACCTGTGCTAATTAACTATCTAACGTGCTCTGAATCCTGTACTAATTAGCTATCTAACGTACTCTAAAACCTGTGCTAATGAACTATCTAACGTACTCTAAAACCTGTGCTAATTAGCTATCTAACGTGTTCTAAAACCTGTGCTAATTAGCTATCTAATGTGTTCTAAAACCTGTGCTAATTAGCTATCTAACGTGTTCTAAAACCTGTGCTAATTAGCTATCTAACGTGTTCTAAAACCTGTGCTAATTAGCTATCTAACGTGTTCTAAAACCTGTGCTAATTAGCTATCTAACGTACTCTAAAACCTTTGCTAATTAGCTATCTAACGTGTTCTAAAACCTGTGCTAATTAGCTATCTAACGTGTTCTAAAACCTGTGCTAATTAGCTATCTTCGTCTCCTAATACCTGTGCTAATTAGCTATCTTCGTCTCCTAACACCTGTGTGTAACGTGAAAAAGGCCACCAGAAACATGTTGTAACTGAAAAATACTGTTGTCTACAACTGTGATGTATCAGGTTAAAACAGCGTACAGTAGGCGTGTATTTTTGTACTTTGTTAAATAATTAATATGTGACATGAACAAAAAAGTATTTGACTATTTTGTTTGCCATTGTGTCTGCTACCTCAAATCAAATCAAATCAAGTTTATTTTATATAGCCATTCGTACATCAGCTGATATCTCCAAGTGCTGTACAGAAACCCAGCCTAAAACCCCAAACAGCAAGCAATGCAGGTGTAGAAGCACGGTGGCTAGGAAAAACTCCCTAGAAAGGCCAAAACCTAGGAAGAAACCTAGAGAGGAACCGGGCTATGAGGGGTGGCCAGTCCTCTGAACATATCATATAAGGATCGTGGGCTAGTCTTACCCCATCAGAACCCAAAATATAAGCTTGTTGGGGTGAGTGTTTTGTTGCTGTTTGAATCCCTGACTGCCTCTTTAAAAGAATAGCCTGCCAACTAAACTAACAGGACAGGAGTGGCTCATTAGAAAACATAGGGGGGGAAAGGACCTCAGAGCAGCAACTCTGAGACGTGTTTGTGTTTGAGAGAAACAGTGTGTGTGTGTGTGTGTGTGTGTGTGTGTGTGTGTGTGTGTGTGTGTGTGTGTGTGTGTGTGTGTGTGTGTGTGTGTGTGCATGAGTGTTTGTGTATGTAAGCGTCTGTGTGCATGAGTGTGTGTGTGTGTGTGTGTTTAAGTGTGTGTATAAGAGAGTGAGTTAAAGCACACCTATAAGTTGAGATAGGCCAAGTAATTAAAGCTATTAAGCTATATGGATTTCTGAAGCTGCAGTACCTCACGTTCCCACTACAGTACCTCACGTTCCCAATACAGTACCTCACGTTCCCAATACAGTACCTCACGTTCCCAATACAGTACCTCACGTTCCCAATACAGTACCTCACGTTCCCAATACAGTACCTCACGTTCCCAATACAGTACCTCATGTTCCCAATACAGTACCTCACGTTCCCAATACAGTACCTCACGTTCCCAATACAGTACCTCACGTTCCCAATACAGTACCTCACGTTCCCAATACAGTACCTCACGTTCCCAATACAGTACCTCATGTTCCTAATACAGTACCTCACGTTCCCAATACAGTACCACACGTTCCCAACGCAGTACCTCACGTTCCCACTACAGTACCTCACGTTCCCAATACAGTACCTCACGTCCCACTACAGTACCTCACGTTCCCAATGCAGTACCTCACGTTCTCACTATAGTACCTCACGTTCCCACTACAGTACCTCACGTTCCCACTCTAGTACCTCACGTTCCCACTACAGTACCTCACGTTCCCACTACAGTACCTCACGTTCCCAATACAGTACCTCACGTTCCCAATACAGTACTTCACGTTCCCACTACAGTACCTCACGTTCTCAATACAGTACCTCACGTTCCCAATACAGCACCTCACGTTCCCACTACAGTACCTCACGTTCCCACTACAGTACCTCACGTTCCCAATACAGTACCTCACGTTCCCAATACAGTACCTCACGTTCCCACTACAGTACCTCACGTTCCCAATACAGTACCTCACGTTCCCAATACAGTACCTCACGTTCCCAATACAGCACCTCACGTTCCCACTACAGTACCTCACGTTCCCAATACAGTACCTCACGTTCCCACTACAGTACCTCACGTTCCCACTACAGTACCTCACGTTCCCACTACAGTACCTCATGTTCCCAATACAGCACCTCACGTTCCCACTACAGTACCTCACGTTCCCAATACAGTACCTCACGTTCCCAATACAGTACCTCACGTTCCCAATACAGTACCTCACGTTCCCACTACAGTACCTCACGTTCCCAATACAGT
>NC_092096.1:70593023-70605523 GCF_045679555.1 Salvelinus alpinus | reverse complement strand
TGAGACAATCTGCAAGGAAGAATTTGGGGAAATCCCCAAATCCAGATGGGAAAAGCTGATAGACATACCGCCAAGGTGCTTCTACAAAGTCATGACTCAGGGGTGTGAATTATTTTAAAAACTTGTTTTCACTTTGTCATTATGGGGTATTATGTATAGATGGGTTACATGCGTTGGTCATTTATGTTTGGAGGTTGGACTTTTGGTGTCACCTTGTTTGTCAGTATGTGTTTCACCTGTGCTGGCTTGTCCCTCTCATTACTGGGAAGGTGTTTCACCTGAGCTGGCTTGTCCCTCTCATTCGTGGGAAGGTGTTTCACCTGTGCTGGTTTGTCCCTCTCATTAGTGGGAAGGTGTCTCACCTGTGCTGGTTTGTCCCTCTCATTAGTGGGAAGGTGTTTCACCTGTGCTGGTTTGTCCCTCTCATTAGTGGGAAGGTGTTTCACCTGTGCTGGTTTGTCCCTCTCATTAGTGGGAAGGTGTTTCACCTGTGCTGGTTTGTCCCTCTCATTAGTGGGAAGGTGTTTCACCTGTGCTGGTTTGTCCCTCTCATTAGTGGGAAGGTGTTTCACCTGTGCTGGTTTGTCCCTCTCATTAGTGGGAAGGTGTTTCACCTGTGCTGGTTTGTCCCTCTCATTACTGGGAAGGTGTTTCACCTGAGCTGGCTTGTCCCTCTCATTACTGGGAAGGTGTTTCACCTGAGCTGGCTTGTCCCTCTCATTACTGGGAAGGTGTTTCACCTGAGCTGGCTTGTCCCTCTCATTCGTGGGAAGGTGTTTCACCTGAGCTGGCTTGTCCCTCTCATTCGTGGGAAGGTGTTTCACCTGAGCTGGCTTGTCCCTCTCATTCGTGGGAAGGTGTTTCACCTGAGCTGGCTTGTCCCTCTCATTCGTGGGAAGGTGTTTCACCTGAGCTGGCTTGTCCCTCTCATTACTGGGAAGGTGTTTCACCTGAGCTGGCTTGTCCCTCTCATTCGTGGGAAGGTGTTTCACCTGAGCTGGCTTGTCCCTCTCATTCGTGGGAAGGTGTTTCACCTGAGCTGGCTTGTCACTCTCATTCGTGGGAAGGTGTTTCACCTGAGCTGGCTTGTCCCTCTCATTAGTGGGAAGGTGTTTCACCTGTGCTGGCTTGTCCCTCTCATTAGTGGGAAGGTGTTTCACCTGTGCTGGCTTGTCCCTCTCATTACTGGGAAGGTGTTTCACCTGAGCTGGTTTGTCCCTCTCATTCGTGGGAAGGTGTTTCACCTGAGCTGGTTTGTCCCTCTCATTACTGGGAAGGTGTTTCACCTGAGCTGGTTTGTCCCTCTCATTAGTGGGAAGGTGTTTCACCTGAGCTGGTTTGTCCCTCTCATTAGTGGGAAGGTGTTTCACCTGAGCTGGTTTGTCCCTCTCATTAGTGGGAAGGTGTTTCACCTGAGCTGGTTTGTCCCTCTCATTAGTGGGAAGGTGTTTCACCTGAGCTGGTTTGTCCCTCTCATTAGTGGGAAGGTGTTTCACCTGAGCTGGTTTGTCCCTCTCATTAGTGGGAAGGTGTTTCACCTGAGCTGGTTTGTCCCTCTCATTCGTGGGAAGGTGTTTCACCTGTGCTGGCTTGTCCCTCTCATTCGTGGGAAGGTGTTTCACCTGTGCTGGCTTGTCCCTCTCATTAGTGGGAAGGTGTTTCACCTGAGCTGGTTTGTCCCTCTCATTAGTGGGAAGGTGTTTCACCTGAGCTGGTTTGTCCCTCTCATTAGTGGGAAGGTGTTTCACCTGAGCTGGTTTGTCCCTCTCATTAGTGGGAAGGTGTTTCACCTGAGCTGGTTTGTCCCTCTCATTCGTGGGAAGGTGTTTCACCTGTGCTGGCTTGTCCCTCTCATTCGTGGGAAGGTGTTTCACCTGTGCTGGCTTGTCCCTCTCATTAGTGGGAAGGTGTTTCACCTGAGCTGGTTTGTCCCTCTCATTAGTGGGAAGGTGTTTCACCTGAGCTGGTTTGTCCCTCTCATTAGTGGGAAGGTGTTTCACCTGAGCTGGTTTGTCCCTCTCATTAGTGGGAAGGTGTTTCACCTGAGCTGGTTTGTCCCTCTCATTACTGGGAAGGTGTTTCACCTGAGCTGGCTTGTCCCTCTCATTCGTGGGAAGGTGTTTCACCTGAGCTGGCTTGTCCCTCTCATTCGTGGGAAGGTGTTTCACCTGAGCTGGCTTGTCCCTCTCATTCGTGGGAAGGTGTTTCACCTGAGCTGGCTTGTCCCTCTCATTAGTGGGAAGGTGTTTCACCTGTGCTGGCTTGTCCCTCTCATTAGTGGGAAGGTGTTTCACCTGTGCTGGCTTGTCCCTCTCATTACTGGGAAGGTGTTTCACCTGAGCTGGTTTGTCCCTCTCATTCGTGGGAAGGTGTTTCACCTGAGCTGGTTTGTCCCTCTCATTACTGGGAAGGTGTTTCACCTGAGCTGGTTTGTCCCTCTCATTAGTGGGAAGGTGTTTCACCTGAGCTGGTTTGTCCCTCTCATTAGTGGGAAGGTGTTTCACCTGAGCTGGTTTGTCCCTCTCATTAGTGGGAAGGTGTTTCACCTGAGCTGGTTTGTCCCTCTCATTAGTGGGAAGGTGTTTCACCTGAGCTGGTTTGTCCCTCTCATTAGTGGGAAGGTGTTTCACCTGAGCTGGTTTGTCCCTCTCATTAGTGGGAAGGTGTTTCACCTGAGCTGGTTTGTCCCTCTCATTCGTGGGAAGGTGTTTCACCTGTGCTGGCTTGTCCCTCTCATTCGTGGGAAGGTGTTTCACCTGTGCTGGCTTGTCCCTCTCATTAGTGGGAAGATGTTTCACCTGAGCTGGTTTGTCCCTCTCATTAGTGGGAAGGTGTTTCACCTGAGCTGGCTTGTCCCTCTCATTCGTGGGAAGGTGTTTCACCTGTGCTGGTTTGTCCCTCTCATTCGTGGGAAGGTGTTTCACCTGAGCTGGTTTGTCCCTCTCATTAGTGGGAAGGTGTTTCACCTGAGCTGGCTTGTCCCTCTCATTCGTGGGAAGGTGTTTCACCTGAGCTGGCTTGTCCCTCTCATTCGTGGGAAGGTGTTTCACCTGTGCTGGCTTGTCCCTCTCATTCGTGGGAAGGTGTTTCACCTGAGCTGGCTTGTCCCTCTCATTCGTGGGAAGGTGTTTCACCTGTGCTGGCTTGTCCCTCTCATTCGTGGGAAGGTGTTTCACCTGAGCTGGCTTGTCCCTCTCATTAGTGGGAAGGTGTTTCACCTGTGCTGGCTTGTCCCTCTCATTCGTGGGAAGGTGTTTCACCTGTGCTGGCTTGTCCCTCTCATTCGTGGGAAGGTGTTTCACCTGAGCTGGCTTGTCCCTCTCATTAGTGGGAAGGTGTTTCACCTGAGCTGGTTAACAGAGGCTGTCCCAGTGCTCCAGTTGCCTGGTGGAGGGTTAACACCTTTAGTTGTCTCTCCCTATTTTAATTTCCAGACAAACAATCCTTTATCTGATCTTCTCTGTTTTTTGTTTTGTTCCACTTTTTGGTTTGCTTCCTGTCTTTAAGTTTGGTTTGCTTCCTGTCTTTAAGTTTGGTTTGCTTCCTGTCTTTAAGTTTGGTTTGCTTCCTGTCTTTAAGTTTGGTTTGCTTCCTGTCTTTAAGTTTGGTTTGCTTCCTGTCTTTAAGTTTGGTTTGCTTCCTGTCTTTAAGTTTGGTTTGCTTCCTGTCTTTAAGTTTGGTTTGCTTCCTGTCTTTAAGTTTGGTTTGCTTCCTGTCTTCACGTTTGGTTTGCTTCCTGTCTTTAAGTTTGGTTTGCTTCCTGTCTTCAAGTTTGGTTTGCTTCCTGTCTTCAAGTTTGGTTTGCTTCCTGTCTTTAAGTTTGGTTTGGTGTTTTTCTTGTTTTCCTCTTCAAGGTAAATTTAGTGGGCGGTGGGTGTCTTTTAGGTTCCTGTTGTTGTTGCTAGGCAACTTTCAGTGGACACCCCCATGAGTGTCTTTCAGAACCCCTCCCTAACACCCCACCTGTTTAGTTTTGGTGGTTGTCAGTGACTTTTTGTTAGTTCTCCCTTCTGTTTGAGAAACATTCTTTTGTTTTCTTGCTGGGGAACGTAACAATGGGTGAGAAAATAAAAATCGATTAAATCAATTTTGAATTCAGACTGTGACACAACAGAATGTGGAATAAGTCAAGGGGTATGAATACATTTTGAGAGAGAGAGATAGTTCTAGTCTAGGACAGGTAGAGGGAGAGGGAGAGACAAAGAGATCTGGTCTAGGACAGGTAGAGAAGCCAAGCGAAAGAAATCTGGTCTAGGACAGGTTGAAGGAAAGACATGGAGAGAAAGAGATCTGGTCTAGGACAGGTAGAAGGAAAGACATGGAGAGAAAGAGATCTGGTCTAGGACAGGTTGAGAAGCTGAGAGAAAGAGATCTGGTCCAGGACAGGTAGAAGGAGAGGGGAAATCAATGCAAAATAGGGGAAAAAAAACACTAGTACGTTCCTCCTCAGTTTTCCAGACTGAACAGGTTATTGAAGTTTTGTGAGACGTAACGTCCTATCATCTTCAGATCACGAGTGCCCAGCCTGGCAGCTAGGAGTGACAGGCGAAGAAGAAAGAGAATATCTACCTACCTTCCTGTCTGTCTCGCCGGAGCCGGGATTCTAAACAACAAAACAAGCCTCCGGTACCTCTAGGCTACCTGCCTGTTAAGTGCCTCTGAAGGTGGTGTCCATGAGCTGTAGACCAGGATGGGCTCTCACTGCCTTGGCAAAGTCTTCTGGACTCTCACAGAGCAGGACATCATAGAACCCTACCGGGGGCTCACTTTGAGGAGGGCGGGGGGGGGGGGTGGGGGGTGCAATCAATTTATCTGATCAATTAATTAATCAAGCAATGTATAAAAATATAAATCAAGTCGTCAAGAAATCAATCGATCGGTCAATGTATCAATGTGTCAGTCTATCTCAGAAACCCACAGGAGAGTCACCTTGGAGGGATAGGGGGCAAAAGTGTAAGAAGAGAAGGGGAGAGGGAGAGGTGGGGGGAAGGTGGGGTAATGTGGCTAGAGGAGAGGAGAGAAGAGGATAAGAGAGAGAGAAGAGGAGAGAAGTCGATGTGGGCAGAAAAGAGGAGAAGAGAGGAGAGGAGAGAGGGAGAGAAGAGGAGAGAAGTTGATGTGGGTAGAGAAGAGGAGAGAAGAGGAGAAGAGAGGATAGAGAGAAGAGGAGAGGAGTCGATGTGGGTAGAGAAGAGGAGAGAAGAGGAGAAGAGAGGAGAGAGAGAAGAGGAGAGGAGTCGATGTGGGTAGAGAAGAGGAGAAGAGAGGATAGAGAGAAGAGGAGAGAAGAGGAGAAGAGAGGATAGAGAGAAGAGGAGAGAAGTCGATGTGGGTAGAGAAGAGGAAGACGAGGATAAGAGAGGATAGAGAGAAGAGGAGAGAAGTCGATGTGGGTAGAGAAGAGGAGAAGAGAGGAGAGGAGAGAAGTCGGTGTGGCTAGAGAAGAGGAGAAGAGAGGAGAGGAGAGAAGAGGAGAGAAGTCGATGTGGCTAGAGAAGAGGAAGACGAGGCTTCTAAGACAAAACTGAATAAACAATAACGTGACTGTAACGCAGAACGCTTGTGTGTATGTGTGTGTGTGTGTGTGTGTGTGTGTCAGTGGGTTACATCTCTAGTATTTGATGTTCGTGGGAGGTGTACATTCTCGTCTCTTTGTCTGAGCGCTACACCCTGCTACACACACAACTTAGAAACACTGACATGGAGGCCTCTCTCTCTCTCTCTCTCTCTCTCTCTGTCTCTCTCTCTGTCTCTCTCTCTGTCTCTCTCTCTGTCTCTCTCTCTGTCTCTCTGTCTCTCTCTCTCTCTGTCTCTCTCTCTCTGTCTCTCTGTCTCTCTGTCTCTCTGTCTCTCTGTCTCTCTGTCTCTGTCTCTGTCTCTGTCTCTGTCTCTGTATCAATTCAATTCGAGGGGCTTTATTGACATGGGAACCATATGTTTACATTTACATTACATTTAAGTCATTTAGCAGACGCTCTTATCCAGAGCGACTTACAAATTGGTGCATTCACCTTATGATATCCAGTGGAACAACCACTTTACAATAGTGCATCTAACTCTTTTAAGGGGGAGGGGGGTTATAAGGATTACTTTATCCTATCCTAGGTATTCCTTAAAGAGGTGGGGTTTCAGGTGTCTCCGGAAGGTGGTGATTGACTCCGCTGACCTGGCGTCGTGAGGGAGTTTGTTCCACCATTGGGGTGCCAGAGCAGCGAACAGTTTTGACTGGGCTGAGCGGGAACTGTACTTCCTCAGAGGTAGGGAGGCGAGCAGGCCAGAGGTGGATGAACGCAGTGCCCTTGTTTGGGTGTAGGGCCTGATCAGAGCCTGAAGGTACGGAGGTGCCGTTCCCCTCACAGCTCCGTAGGCAAGCACCATGGTCTTGTAGCGGATGCGAGCTTCAACTGGAAGCCAGTGGAGAGAGCGGAGGAGCGGGGTGACGTGAGAGAACTTGGTAAGGTTGAACACCAGACGGGCTGCGGCGTTCTGGATGAGTTGTAGGGGTTTAATGGCACAGGCAGGGAGCCCAGCCAACAGCGAGTTGCAGTAATCCAGACGGGAGATGACAAGTGCCTGGATTAGGACCTGCGCCGCTTCCTGTGTGAGGCAGGGTCGTACTCTGCGAATGTTGTAGAGCATGAACCTACAGGAACGGGTCACCGCCTTGATGTTAGTTGAGAACGACAGGGTGTTGTCCAGGATCACGCCAAGGTTCTTAGCGCTCTGGGAGGAGGACACAATGGAGTTGTCAACCGTGATCGCGAGATCATGGAACGGGCAGTCCTTCCCCGGGAGGAAGAGCAGCTCCGTCTTGCCGAGGTTCAGCTTGAGGTGGTGATCCGTCATCCACACTGATATGTCTGCCAGACATGCAGAGATGCGATTCGCCACCTGGTTATCAGAAGGGGGAAAGGAGAAGATTAATTGTGTGTCGTCTGCATAGCAATGATAGGAGAGACCATGTGAGGATATGACAGAGCCAAGTGACTTGGTGTATAGCGAGAATAGGAGAGGGCCTAGAACAGAGCCCTGGGGGACACCAGTGGTGAGAGCACGTGGTGCGGTGACAGATTCTCGCCACGCCACCTGGTAGGAGCGACCTGTCAGGTAGGACGCAATCCAAGCGTGGGCCGCGCCGGAGATGCCCAACTCGGAGAGGGTGGAGAGGAGGATCTGATGGTTCACAGTATCAAAGGCAGCCGATAGGTCTAGAAGGATGAGAGCAGAGGAGAGAGAGTTTGCTTTAGCAGTGCGGAGCGCCTCCGTGACACAGAGAAGAGCAGTCTCAGTTGAATGACTAGTCTTGAAACCTGACTGATTTGGATCAAGAAGGTCATTCTGAGAGAGATAGCAGGAGAGCTGGCCAAGGACGGCACGTTCAAGAGTTTTGGAGAGAAAAGAAAGAAGGGATACTGGTCTGTAGTTGTTGACATCGGAGGGATCGAGTGTAGGTTTTTTCAGAAGGGGTGCAACTCTCGCTCTCTTGAAGACGGAAGGGACGTAGCCAGCGGTCAAGGATGAGTTGATGAGCGAGGTGAGGTAAGGGAGAAGGTCTCCGGAAAAGGTCTGGAGAAGAGAGGAGGGGATAGGGTCAAGCGGGCAGGTTGTTGGGCGGCCGGCCGTCACAAGACGCGAGATTTCATCTGGAGAGAGAGGGGAGAAAGAGGTCAAAGCACAGGGTAGGGCAGTGTGAGCAGAACCAGCGGTGTCGTTTGACTTAGCAAACGAGGATCGGATGTCGTCGACATCATTGCCAAAGCAAGTGAAATAGATAATAAACAAAAGAGAAATAAACAATAATAATGAACAGTAGACATTACACTCACAGAAGTTCCAAAATAATAAAGGCATTACAAATGTCATATTATGTATATATACAGCCTGTCTGACTATACCGCCTGCCCTGACCCCGAGCCTGTCTGACCATACCGCCTGCCCTGACCTGGAGCCTGCCTGACTATACCGCCTGCCCTGACCCCGAGCCTGTCTGACCATACCGCCTGCCCTGACCTGGAGCCTGCCTGACTATACCGCCTGCCCTGACCTCGAGCCTGTCTGACCATACCGCCTGTCCTGACCCCGAGCCTGCCTGACCATACCGCCTGTCCTGACCTCGAGCCTGTCTGACCATACCGCCTGCCTGACCATACCGCCTGCCCTGACCTGGAGCCTGCCTGGCCATACCGCCTGTCCTGACCTCGAGCCTGTCTGACCATACCGCCTGCCTGACTATACCGCCTGCCATGACCCCGAGCCTGTCTGACCATACCGCCTGCCCTGACCTGGAGCCTGCCTGACTATACCGCCTGCCCTGACCCCGAGCCTGTCTGACCATACCGCCTGCCCTGACCTGGAGCCTGCCTGACTATACCGCCTGCCCTGACCCCGAGCCTGTCTGACTATACCGCCTGCCCTGACCTGGAGCCTGTCTGACCATACCGCCTGCCCTGACCCCGAGCCTGTCTGACCATACCGCCTGTCCTGACCTCGAGCCTGTCTGACCATACCGCCTGCCTGACCATACCGCCTGCCCTGACCTGGAGCCTGCCTGGCCATACCGCCTGTCCTGACCTCGAGCCTGTCTGACCATACCGCCTGCCTGACCATACCGCCTGCCCTGACCTGGAGCCTGCCTGGCCATACCGCCTGTCCTGACCTCGAGCCTGTCTGACCATACCGCCTGCCTGACTATACCGCCTGCCATGACCCCGAGCCTGTCTGACCATACCGCCTGCCCTGACCTGGAGCCTGCCTGACTATACCGCCTGCCCTGACCCCGAGCCTGTCTGACCATACCGCCTGCCCTGACCTGGAGCCTGCCTGACTATACCGCCTGCCCTGACCCCGAGCCTGTCTGACTATACCGCCTGCCCTGACCTGGAGCCTGTCTGACCATACCGCCTGCCCTGACCCCGAGCCTGTCTGACTATACCGCCTGCCCTGACCTGGAGCCTGTCTGACTATACCGCCTGCCCTGACCTGGAGCCTGTCTGACCGTACCGCCTGCCCTGACCCCGAGCCTGTCTGACTATACCGCCTGCCCTGACCTGGAGCCTGTCTGACCATACCGCCTGCCCTGACGTCGAGCCTGTCTGACCATACCGCCTGTCCTGACGTCGAGCCTGCCTGACCATACCGCCTGCCCTGACCTGGAGCCTGTCCGCCTGCAACTCTGTACCTCCTAGACCCTGACCTTGTTATGATCTGTTGCCTCTTGGATTATAATAAATATCAGAGACTCAAACTATTTGCCTCCCGTGTTTGCATGTGGGTCTCGCCCTGAGCCCTTATACTGTGTTCTCTTGAGAGCCAGGTCTGCCTACGGAGGCCTTTCTCAATAGCAAGGCTATGCTCACTGAGTCTGTACATAGTCAAAGCTTTCCTTAATTTTGGGTCAGTCACAGTGGTCAGGTATTCTGCCACTGTGTTCTCTCTGTTTAGGGCTAAATAGCATTCTAGTTTGAACTGTTTTTTGTCAATTCTTTCCAATGTCTCAAGTAATTATCTTTTTGTTTTCTCATGATTTGGTTGGGTCTAATTGTGTTGCTGTCCTGGGGCTCTGTGGGGTGTGTTTGTGTTTGTGAACAGAGCTCCAGGACCAGCTTGCTCAGATCCATCTCTCTGTAGGTGATGGCTTTGTTATGGAAGGTTTGGAAATCACTTCCTTTTAGGTGGTTGTAGAATTTAACGTCTCTTTCTGGATTTTGATAATTAGTGGGTATCGGCCTAATTCTGCTCTGCATGCATTATTTGGTGTTTTACGTTGTACACGGAGGATAGTTTTGCAGAATTCTGCATGCAGAGTCACAACTTGGTGTTTGTCCTATTTTGTAAATTCTTGGTTGGTGAGCGGACCCCAGACCTCACAACCATAAAGGGCGATGGGTTCTATAACTGATTCAAGTATTTTAGCCAGATCTTACTTGATATGTTGAATTTTATGTTCCTTTTGATGGCATAGAATGCCCTTCTTGCCCTGTGTCTCAGCTCATTCACAGCTTTGTGGAAGTTACCTGTGGCGCTGATGTTTAGGCCGAGGTATGTTTATGTGCTCTAGGGCAACGGTGTCTAGATGGAATTTGTATTTGTGGTCCTGGCAACCTGACCTCTCTCACTCTCTCCCTCTGTCTCTCTCTCTGTCTTTCTCTCAATTTAAGGGGTTTATTGGCATGGGAAACATATGTTTACTTTGCCAAAACAAGTGAAATAGATACTAAACCAAAGTGAAATAAACAATAAAAATGAACAGTAAACATTACACTCACAAAAGTTCCAAAATAATAAAGATATCTCAAATGTCTCTCCCTCCCTCCCTCCCTCCCTCCCTCCCTCCCTCCCTCCCTCCCTCCCTCCCTCCCTCCCTCCCTCCCTCCCTCCCTCCCTCCCTCCCTCCCTCCCTCCCTCCCTCCACCCACCCAGGCAAAGCACAGTGTGATTAAACCTACCTAATCCCTCTCTTCTCTCATCCCTCCGGTTGCCAAATGAAAGAAGGGATCTGAGCGCATTACTAACGTCATTACTGAAGCTTTATCTAGCTAGGTGTGTGTGTTGCAAACTACCTGCTCGCAACCTCATCCCCTCTTTAGAGTCAGTGTGTGTGTGTGTCTGTGTGTGTGTGTGTGTGTGTGTGACTGGCTTCATGATAAACAGGTCCTGGTTCTCGTCTATAAACTGAGTATCCTCCGTACTGTGTAGAAACTGGTGATTACTCAGCACATTCTGGAGTAAGGGGGTGTTGGTCTGTGGAAGTGGGGGGGAGCAATAGGGAGGGAGGAGAGAAAGTTAAGGAGGGGGGAGAGCGAGAGAAAGGGAGAGTGAGAAGAGAGAGTTAAGGAGGTAGAGAGGGAGAGATAGGGAGGGGGGAGAGAGGGAGAGATAGGGAGAGGGGAGTGCCTGTCAGAAAGGGTTTTTCTTTATTTTTACTATTTTCTACATTGTAGAATAATAGTGAAGACATCAAAACTATGAAATAACACATATGGAATCATGTAGTAACCAAAAAAGTGTTAAACACATCAAAATATATTTTATATTTGAGATTCTTCAAAGTAGCCACCCTTTGCCTTGATGACAGCTAAGAAACATGAATACTTAAATACATTTTGTCAACCTGACAAAAATGTCTATTTGTTATTTCTCAAGTCAATGTTTGAATAACACAAGTAAATTAACTAAATCTGTATAATAATTTCAAGTAAAATAACCTTTTTCCATTATGTGTAACTACTGTCCATAATAACCTGTTTCTATTAGGTGTAACTACTGTCCATAATAACCTGTTTCCATTAGGTGTAACTACTGTCCATAATAACCTACTTCCATTAGGTGTAACTACTGTCCATAATAACCTGTTTCCATTAGGTGTAACTACTGTCCATAATAACCTGTTTCCATTAGGTGTAACTACTGTCCAAAATAACCTGTTTCCATTAGGTGTAACTACTGTCCATGATAACCTGCTTCCATTAGGTGTAACTACTGTCCATAATAACCTGCTTCCATTAGGTGTAACTACTGTCCATAATAACCTGCTTCCATTAGGTGTAACTACTGTCCATAATAACCTGCTTCCATTAGGTGTAACTACTGTCCATAATAACCTGCTTCCATTAGGTGTAACTACTGTCAATAATATAGTGTTTCCATTAGGTGTAACTACTGTCCATAATAACCTGTTTCCATTAGGTGTAACTACTGTCCATAATAACCTGCTTCCATTAGGTGTAACTACTGTCCATAATAACCTGCTTCCAATAGGTGTAACTACTGTCCATAATAACCTGTTTCTATTAGGTGTAACTACTGTCCATAATAACCTGTTTCCATTAGGTGTAACTACTGTCCATAATAACCTGTTTCCATTAGGTGTAACTACTGTCCATAATAACCTGCTTCCATTAGGTGTAACTACTGTCCATAATTACCTGCTTCCATTAGGTGTAACTACTGTCCATAATAACCTGCTTCCATTAGGTGTAACTACTGTCCATAATAACCTGTTTCCATTAGGTGTAACTACTGTCCATAATAACCTGTTTCCGTTAGGTGTAACTACTGTCCATAATAACCTGTTTCCATTAGGTGTAACTACTGTCCATAATAACCTGTTTCCATTAGGTGTAACTACTGTCCATAATAACCTGCTTCCATTAGGTGTAACTACTGTCCATAATAACCTGCTTCCATTAGGTGTAACTACTGTCCATAATAACCTGTTTCCATTAGGTGTAACTACTGTCCATAATAACCTGTTTCCATTAGGTGTAACTACTGTCCATAATAACCTGCTTCCATTAAGTGTAACTACTGTCCATAATAACCTGTTTCCATTAGGTGTAACTACTGTCCATAATAACCTGTTTCCATTAGGTATAACTACTGTCAATAATAACCTGCTTCCATTAGGTGTAACTACTGTCCATAATAACCTGTTTCCATTAGGTGTAACTACTGTCCATAATAACCTGCTTCCATTAGGTGTAACTACTGTCCATAATAAC
>NC_092096.1:70583023-70588023 GCF_045679555.1 Salvelinus alpinus | reverse complement strand
CTAGATACCACCAGTATTAGACTAGATACCACCAGTATTAGACTAGATACCACCAGTATTAGACTAGATACCACCAGTATTAGAATAGTTACCACCAGTATTAGACTAGTTACCACCAGTATTAGACTAGATACCACCAGTATTAGACTAGTTACCACCAGTATTAGACTAGATACCACCAGTATTAGACTAGATACCACCAGTATAGGACTAGATACCACGAGTATTAGACTAGATACCAACAGTATTAGACTACATACTACCAGTCACTATAAGACTAGATACCACCAGTATTAGAATAGATACCACCAGTATTAGACTAGATACCACCAGTATTAGAGTAGATACTACCAGTATTAGACTAGATACCACCAGTATTAGACTAGATACCACCAGTATTAGACTAGTTACCACCAGTATTAGACTAGATACCACCAGTATTAGACTAGATACCACCAGTATTAGACTAGATACCACCAGTATAAGACTAGATACCACCAGTATTAGACTAGATACCACCAGTATTAGACTAGATACCACCAGTATTAGACTAGTTACCACCAGTATTAGACTAGATACCACCAGTAATAGACTAGATACCACCAGTATAAGACTAGATACCACCAGTATTAGACTAGATACCACCAGTATTAGACTAGATACCACCAGTATTAGACTAGTTACCACCAGTATTAGACTAGATACCACCAGTAATAGACTAGTTACCACCAGTATTAGACTAGATACTACCAGTAATAGACTAGATACCACCAGTATTAGACTAGATACCACCAGTATTAGACAAGATACCACCAGTATTAGACTAGATACCACCAGTATTAGACTAGATACTACCAGTATTAGACTAGATACTACCAGTATTAGACTAGATACCACCAGTATTAGACTATATACCACCAGTATTAGACTAGATACCACCAGTATTAGACTATATACCACCAGTATTAGACTAGATACCACCAGAATTAGACTAGATACTACCAGTATTAGACTAGATACCACCAGTATTAGACTAGATACCACCAGTATTAGACTAAATACTACCAGTATAAGACTAGATACCACCAGTATTAGACTAAATACTACCAGTATTAGACTAAATACCACCAGTATTAGACTAGATACCACCAGAATTAGACTAGATACCACCAGTATTAGACTAGATACCACCAGTATAAGACTAGATACCACCAGTATTAGACTAGATACCACCAGTATTAGACTAGATACCACCAGTATTAGACTAGTTACCACCAGTATTAGACTAGATACCACCAGTATTAGACTAGATACCACCAGTATTAGACTAGATACCACCAGTATTAGACTAGATACCACCAGTATTAGACTAGATACCACCAGTATTAGACTAGATACCACCAGTATTAGACTAGATACCACCAGTATTAGACTAGATACCACCAGTATTAGACTAGATACCACCAGTATAAGACTAGATACCACCAGTATTAGACTAGGTACCACCAGTCACTATAAGACTAGATACCACCAGTATTAGACTAGATACTACCAGTATTATAATAGATACTACCAGTATTAGACTAGATACCACCAGTATTAGACTACATAGCACCAGTATTAGACTAGATACCACCAGTATTATAATAGATACTACCAGTATTAGACTAGATACTACCAGTATTATAATAGATACTACCAGTATTAGACTAGATACCACCAGTATTAGACTATATAGCACCAGTATTAGACTAGATACCACCAGTATTATAATAGATACTACCAGTATTAGACTAGATACCACCAGTATTAGACTAGATACCACCAGTATTAGACTAGATACTACCAGTATTAGACTAGATACCACCAGTATTAGACTAGATACCACTAGTATTAGACTAGATACCACCAGTATTAGACTATATACCACCAGTATTAGACTAGATACCACCAGTATTAGACTAGATACCACCAGTATTAGACTAGTTACCACCAGTATTAGACTAGATACCACCAGTATTAGACTAGATACTACCAGCATTTGACTAGATACCACCAGCATTTGACTAGATACCACCAGTATTAGACTAGTTACCACCAGTATTAGACTAGATACCACCAGTATTAGACTAGATACCAACAGTATTAGACTAGATACCACCAGTATTAGACTAGATACCACCAGTATTAGACTAGATACTACCAGCATTTGACTAGATACCACCAGTATTAGAGTAGATACCACCAGTATTAGACTAGATACCACCAGTATTAGACTAGATACCACCAGTATTAGACTAGATACCACCAGTATTAGACTAGATACCACCAGTATTAGACTAGATACTACCAGTATTAGACTAGATACTACCAGTATTAGACTAGATACCACCAGTATTAGACTAGATACCACCAGTATTAGACTAGATACCACCAGTATTAGACTAGATACCACCAGTATTAGAGTAGATACCACCAGTATTAGACTAGATACCACCAGTATTAGACTAGATACCACCAGTATTAGACTAGATACCACCAGTATTAGACTAGATACCACCAGTATAAGACTAGTTACCACCAGTATTAGACTAGATACCATCAGTATTAGACTAGTTACCACCAGTATTAGACTAGTTACCACCAGTATTAGACTAGATACCACCAGTATTAGACTAGATACCACCAGTATTAGACTAGATACCACCAGTCACTATAAGACTAGTTACCACCAGTATTAGACTAGATACCACCAGTATTAGACTAGATACCACCAGTATTAGACTAGATACCACCAGTATTAGACTAGTTACCACCAGTATTAGACTAGATACCACCAGTATTAGACTAGATACCACCAGTATTAGACTAGTTACCACCAGTATTAGACTAGATACCACCAGTATTAGACTAGATACCACCAGTATTAGACTAGATACCACCAGTATAAGACTAGATACCACCAGTATTAGACTAGATACCACCAGTATTAGACTAGATACCACCAGTATTAGACTAGTTACCACCAGTATTAGACTAGATACCACCAGTATTAGACTAGTTACCACCAGTATTAGACTAGATACCACCAGTAATAGACTAGATACCACCAGTATAAGACTAGATACCACCAGTATTAGACTAGTTACCACCAGTATTAGACTAGATACCACCAGTAATAGACTAGTTACCACCAGTATTAGACTAGATACCACCAGTATTAGACTAGTTACCACCAGTATTAGACTAGATACTACCAGTAATAGACTAGATACCACCAGTATTAGACTAGATACCACCAGTATTAGACTAGATACTACCAGTAATAGACTAGATACCACCAGTATTAGACTAGATACCACCAGTATTAGACAAGATACCACCAGTATTAGACTAGATACCACCAGTATTAGACTAGATACTACCAGTATTAGACTAGATACTACCAGTATTAGACTAGATACCACCAGTATTAGACTATATACCACCAGTATTAGACTAGATACCACCAGTATTAGACTATATACCACCAGTATTAGACTAGATACCACCAGAATTAGACTAGATACTACCAGTATTAGACTAGATACCACCAGTATTAGACTAGATACCACCAGTATTAGACTAAATACTACCAGTATAAGACTAGATACCACCAGTATTAGACTAAATACTACCAGTATTAGACTAAATACCACCAGTATTAGACTAGATACCACCAGAATTAGACTAGATACCACCAGTATTAGACTAGATACCACCAGTATAAGACTAGATACCACCAGTATTAGACTAGATACCACCAGTATTAGACTAGATACCACCAGTATTAGACTAGATACCACCAGTATTAGACTAGTTACCACCAGTATTAGACTAGATACCACCAGTATTAGACTAGATACCACCAGTATTAGACTAGATACCACCAGTATTAGACTAGATACCACCAGTATTAGACTAGATACCACCAGTATTAGACTAGATACCACCAGTATTAGACTAGATACCACCAGTATTAGACTAGATACCACCAGTATTAGACTAGATACCACCAGTATAAGACTAGATACCACCAGTATTAGACTAGGTACCACCAGTCACTATAAGACTAGATACCACCAGTATTAGACTAGATACTACCAGTATTATAATAGATACTACCAGTATTAGACTAGATACCACCAGTATTAGACTACATAGCACCAGTATTAGACTAGATACCACCAGTATTATAATAGATACTACCAGTATTAGACTAGATACTACCAGTATTATAATAGATACTACCAGTATTAGACTAGATACCACCAGTATTAGACTATATAGCACCAGTATTAGACTAGATACCACCAGTATTATAATAGATACTACCAGTATTAGACTAGATACCACCAGTATTAGACTAGATACTACCAGTATTAGACTAGATACCACCAGTATTAGACTAGATACCACTAGTATTAGACTAGATACCACCAGTATTAGACTATATACCACCAGTATTAGACTAGATACCACCAGTATTAGACTAGATACCACCAGTATTAGACTAGTTACCACCAGTATTAGACTAGATACCACCAGTATTAGACTAGATACTACCAGCATTTGACTAGATACCACCAGCATTTGACTAGATACCACCAGTATTAGACTAGTTACCACCAGTATTAGACTAGATACCACCAGTATTAGACTAGATACCAACAGTATTAGACTAGATACCACCAGTATTAGACTAGATACCACCAGTATTAGACTAGATACCACCAGTATTAGACTAGATACTACCAGTATTAGACTAGATACTACCAGTATTAGACTAGATACCACCAGTATTAGACTAGATACCACCAGTATTAGACTAGATACCACCAGTATTAGACTAGATACCACCAGTATTAGAGTAGATACCACCAGTATTAGACTAGATACCACCAGTATTAGACTAGATACCACCAGTATTAGACTAGATACCACCAGTATTAGACTAGATA